>NC_056727.1:1103622862-1103660362 GCF_019279795.1 Protopterus annectens
TCATGGCTAGCTAGCAAGGAATAAACTAGACTGGAGATGGGGGGGTGACCACAGATGCATGAGATGAATGGTTATTAATTCCTTCCACCCTTTCCTTTTTATCTCTCAGAATGTTGGTGGTATTGCTCTTAAGGGAAAAGTAGGAGACTATTGTTTCACAAGTAGAATTATTATTTCAGGAGGCCTCCAATCAACAGAAAGAGGTTAAGGGAACATTATCTATAACACAGGTGAAAGGAAAAAGGAAGCATACAGCTGCTGTCAAGACCACAGCAACAGTAAGGCCAATGCATTACAAGAGAGGATCTAGGAACCAGACAGAGGTGGTTGTGACAGCAAATGTGGAACAGCCACTGAATGTATCACAAAGTGATAATATCACTATCAATCAAGATGAGCTAGTATAGGGTCCTGACAGCAATTTCTGTTTGCTCAGGTTATTTCAGGCTTTGGATGCAGTATGTATACTCAGGCTGAAAGAGGTTTTGAGGGCCATGTCTGAGCACTATCGGTATCACAGATCATACTTCAGAGAGTGGGCCCCAGGGTGGGGCCCAGTGAGTTGAGCAGGACCCATGGGGGGGGGTCAACATTTAATCAATTGCCATTTAGCTAGCTGGATTTGTTGGTTGACAATGAGTTGGGTAAGGAAACCTAGTAGATAGCATAACAATGTGTGTAATCTATTTTAGAGGGTAGCCAAGGGGTATTTAACACATCTTAAAGTTCTCAGATATAACACATCTTAAAGTTCTCAGATAGTGAAAGATAAGATTTGGCAGGATGAGTTCATTGAAACATTTGAGCTGATTGATGTGGAATGGACTCAGAGTCACAAAGGCAGATGTCCTGGGATCTAAAGACCTCATGTTGTCCTTGTCTGCACTGGGGAGGAAAAAGAAGAAAAAGTTTAGGACTAGATCTTTGCATAACCAGATATTAGGTTTTGATTATTTTGTTTGTTGATTTTGTAGAAAAACCAAGAGGGTGTTGGCCTTTATTGCAATAATAAGGGTGGCACAGCATTTGAGGGAGATGCTTGTTTGTGGTATGATCAGTGTTTCAGGAAGCTGAAAGCAATGGATGAGTCCCATGGTTGAGAATGTAGACACACAGTCACTTGGCGGCAGCAATAAGAGACACAGCTGGAGAAGTGGCAATGGAACAGAAAGAGTCAGTCATTAGGAACAGGGAATGTTGGGTATTTCATGTTGACATATGTAGACAGACAATGTATAGGTTTGCATATGCATTGTTCATTATGTGAGGGTCTAATTCCAAAATGTTGGGCAGTCTGTAAGCACACTGACTGTGCAACTCCTGAAACCTTAAACTTTCATCTGACCTTAAGCCGGCACATCTCTCAAAGAAAATACTCTAAACACTAAAGGATTAAATCAGGAATATGAAAACTTACTTTTTTCATCTATATTTTTGCCAGATTCCTTTCTTTTTGAATAAAAATACTACTTACTTGAAGCTGAGCCCTGAACCACATGGTGTGGATTCTTCCCGTTACACAGGCCTAAAACAAGAAAAACAAGAAAAATAAGGAAAAAGCATCTCTCAGAATAGGATCTACTAAATAAAAACTTCTTCCTTATTAACAAGCCCCTCACTTTGGACACCAAATGGAGAACCAGCCAGATCAAATGGAAACTTTAACTATGAAAACCAAACAACCAAACTATCTATGATTTCTACTCCTGAGAAAGACACCACTTCCAAAAGGAAAAAAACCTGACAGGCTATAATAAGAGGCTGCTAAGATGGCTCTCAGATCAAAACAGGAAGAATCTTTAAAACTGGAGGACCTTAAAAATGCACTGCAACCTTTACAAACAGAAGTGGAAGGATTTCATAGGTTCATAGGTTCATACTAGGCTATCTGCCCAAGGGCATTTATAAGCCTAGCCCAGAGTTTTGTGGCTTTCGCCACCCCTTTAGTTTGAAGGATACTATGCCCATTATTTTGCTGTGCCTCTGTCAAGCAGTGACACTGAGATAATCCCTGGGGTATATCTGCGATCTCCCATCCATTGGTCAAGATTTCTCTTGAACAAAGCCAGCGAGGTTCTCTGCCTCACATGTACCGGGATTTTGTTCCACAGCATAGGGAGTCTCTGGGTGATGAATCTGTCCCTCCAGCATGTCCTATTAATAACCGTGTCAAGGTTTAAGTCTCCCACCCTTGTAGTTCTGAGGGATCTAGATTTTTTGAGGTGAAGCATGTTCATCAATTCCGGGTTGGACATGGCCTTGTAGGTCAGGCACAGGTCACCTCTGAGCAGACGGTAAGCGACTAAATAGAGCTGGAGTTCCTTCAGTCGGGCAGCATAAGACAAATTTTTGAGACCCTTTATCCTTTTGGTGAGGAACTTTTGGGGCCTTTCCAGTTGCTGCAGGTGTCGTGTCAGATACATTCCGAATGGGGCATTGTACTCAATCATTGGTCTGATGAGTGATGAGTACAGGGGGACGATGACCTCCCTTGATCTAGATGTGAATCCGTTCATGATCAGGTGGGCAATGTAGAAGGTCTTCCTAACTACTTTGGCAACGTGAGTGTCAAACGAAAGGTTACTGTCAACCTGGGTCCCCAGATCCCTGATAACCTCTTCTGTGCTTAGTGGATTGCTGCCTATATGGTAGCTAGGGGTAACCTTGTTTTTCCCGAAGGGTATGACTATGCATTTTTTGGCGTTTAACTTTAGGCCATGGCTCTGGCACCAGTTATCCATTTCTATAAGACCCTTCTGAAGGATATCTGTGTCAGATGTGTTCTCAACTATGGCGCCCAGTTTGCAGTCATCTGCAAATTTTGTCAGCCATAACCCTCCTGTGTTTGCTTGTACTTCTGAAAAGTAGATGCCGAACAAGAGTGGGCCCAGGACTGAGCCCTGTGGGACACCACTTGTGACAGGCTTTGAGTCTGACATGGCGCCAGCAACTCTGACCCTGTGGGTTCTGTCACTTAGCCAGTTTGCAACCCATCTTGTGACGTATGGGTTTACATTTAAGCTGATGAGTTTTTCAATGATGCCTGAGTGGGGTATTGTGTCGAAAGCCTTTGCCAGGTCGAGGTAGGCTGTGTGGACTGCCTTTCCCTCATCAATGGCCTTGGTGACTGTTTCGAAAAAGTCAACCAAGTTTAAAAGGCATGATCTGCCTTTGACAAAGCCAAACTGGGTTGGATCCAAAGTCTGCAAGTCCCCTATGTCTTTATTTATGAGTGATTTTCACATAAACTAACCACATTTGGCTCTAGCCTGAACCAAATTATGCTTAGACTTGAACAGAATGAAGCCAAAGCTATGGAAAATGAGCTAAAAATGAATGAACTCAAGCAAAAGCATCAGACCAGCAACATCACTATTAAAGAACTGCAACAAAAAATGGTAGACTTAGAATCCAGAACAGGCAAAATAAGAGGAATTCCAGAGACCTTTGAATATGCACAACTCAATCCAATAATCAAAGAAATACTGAGCTCTCTCTTGAACAATAAAGACCTCATCAATGACATAGTAATAGAAAGATCCAACAGAGCTATAAGGCATGCACAAAGAAATGAATCTCTAAGGCAAATATATATCAGACTGTTAAACTCAGCACATATTCAACAAATATTAGCAGCATATAAAGCTAAGAAGAACTTTACATGGAGAACACACACAATCACTATAACTCAAGATCTCCCTTATGAAATTAGGCAAAACCACCAGAAGTTTAGTAAATATTGCACTTACCTTATAAAAAACAAAATTTGTTTTAAAATGAAATACCCTGCTACCTTAATTTTCTACCACAAAGATGAAAAAATATCCCTTGAAACCCCTGAGGAGGCAAACTCCACTTTTCTGTGTCTCTACAAAGTTAATCCAGCTTGAAACAACCCAATTCACCTTCTCTGAGGCCAAGGACAACTCTAGGAGAGTTTCAGCAAGGTATTCTGCATGCTTCTGTCTTGGAATCTTCTAGAAACAAAACCTCCATTTTATATAAACTCCAATTCAAAAGGAAAAAAAAACAAAGTCACAAAATGGGTGAAGGTTAGCGCTTTCGTTTACTCAAAATTAGCAAACTTCCTCAGACAACATAATCAGTACACCAACAAATTTAAATAGACAAATTATACCATTTTAGTTTGCAGGCCTGGAGGTCTGTTTAGCGTTTCAGCGTTCCTTTTCCCACAATCTTCTTTAAAACCAGGAGTTTTTTGATCCTTTCACCTTTCAAATCTATGATGTCATCACTGACTTGTTTCCTGCCCCAATGCATCTCTGGGAATGGATTATATGCTAAAAAACAGGTTGGAAAAGATGGAAAAAGAATTCTTAACTATTTTCTAACACAGCATTCCTTTTATCATCAAAGAAACCTCATACTGATTATTTCAAGCCACTACACTTCTCTAAATGCCAAGAAGAAAGTTCTAGAGGAAGTTACCTGTCATCTACAAAATCCAAGAAAAGAAAATATTGTAACTGGCTTTAGTAGCTCTGCCTTCCTTCCTGCACTACTGCAAGAATTTCTACTACACAGGATAAATAAAGGTACTGTTTTGTTAGCAACTGCTTACACCTATGAATGATGAAAAGCTCCCTTTTCTGGCTGCATGCTTAAATGGCTCACAAGTGCCTTCCTTTATGTAACTGGAGCTGTAAAGAAATAAGGAGTTTAATGACATGTGGAACAACGGGTTTCTAATATCCTGTCATGTCTTAAGCACCTCTCAATGATTATAATTGTGGTTTCTTTTATTATTTCAGCTATACATGCAAAATGGTCTACCTTAACCTAGGAGAGGAGGAAGGGAAAAAAAACTAAAGAAGCACATATTTCTGCACCAAAATATGTTTTAGAACAGGGTCGTGTAATTCCGGTTGAGGCATTTGCATACAACAGCCTAAATTAATATGTTACTTAGAGATTAGTAAGTTCATATAGTTTACTTGGTGTTCCAATATCATGCTGACTGGTTTGTACTTGGTAGTGCCTATGACTTAATTAAACCACAGTATCAGCTATAGTACTGTTCTGGATGTTACTCAATCACCAATGACTGCAATAAGTCACTTCAAACACTTGAAATGGCTAAAAGATGGATTAACCAATAATATGGTACAGCATGATTAACACTGGAAATATTGAAATTTATCTCACTTGCTTTGCATATCTCTCTTCTCTCCAGGAGGGAAATATATATATATATATATATATATATATATATATATATATATATATATATATATGATTGGATATGTTGAGACAAAGATTATTATTTGGTAAGTCTTTATACTGGAGATATGATTAATAGTAAATCTTCTCTTTCAAGCATATTTGAGGAAGTGACACAAATGGAAAAACAATTGAGTGGACCTGGATGTGAACTCTCTCTAAGTCTGATTACTGTTGTGTTTTTTTTTTTTTTTTTTTTGATAACAAAGGACAGATGATGTGGTATGTATATTACCAGCATAGTTATAAATATGAAAATGTGCAGTAGCCTTAATGATTACAATAAGTCTTTTATAATGCGAATATATAGATTGTGTGGAACTTCAAAGTTCACTTCTCCCAAAGTACATCTCTTAAACCTGCACTATACAAAATGTTGTTTTGGTAAATTTATATCTTTAGCAATGTTAAGAAATATAACATATAAGTGCCTGCTGATATCAACCTTTTTCAAGCATGTATTCTCTCTTAGCCTATACATACCAATTAATTAAACAACTAACATATTAACAAAGGAGGTCAGATAGTAAATATGCTGCAAATATGAATAACAAAAGGGGCAGGCTCTGCACAGTTTGTAGCTCATGGTTGTTCACGTTTGGAACATTCTGGGAACTTTTGACATCCCTCTGCTCAATGTATATAGTACTTTAGCTAAAATTATAGCTGTTGTTTGCTTTCCAATACATACATATTCATTAAAACAGAGGGATGGGTGGTTAGACACCTACATAGGGTATAGGAGCTTAGAAGTCACTTCATCTATGTTAAGGCTTAACACAAAAACAGACAAGCTATATTACAACTTTTTCACTTATCAATCAATAAAGAACCTTATAAACAAAATATGAAATTATATCAATAGATTCATGGAATGTTAAGGGGATATTGGATAAAAAAAATAATTTAATCATGCATCTCACATATCAAAGTTAGTCTAAAGTAAACTTCCTGCAAGAAACTCGCTTGGATAGCCTGCTTTGGGATAAGGAAAGGAAACAGAAATGGATTAAACAAATAATTGCTGCAGGTCATAGCTCTTTATCTATGGGGAGTAGCCATTATAATAAATCAATCTTTCCAAAAAGAGATCACTTCTATTAAAACTGACCCTAATGGAAGATGAGCTTTATTTACTAGTGAATATCATACCCTAAATAAACCTCTACCCTTTATTAATATGTACATCCCCTGCTCAAATCAATATCTCTTCATTTATGAAATCTTTAATATATTAGCTAACCACCCAAATCATTTGTACAGTATAGGTGGGGACTGGAATGCTTTATTAAACCTAGATAAAGATAGGTTGCATACTGAAAACAGGCAATCCCAACATACTACTATAGCACTTGAAGAACTACAAAATACCTTTGAGTTAATTGACCCCTATACCTATTTTCAATATGATAAATCAATATCAAGATTCACTTTTTTCTCCACCACTCATAACACTTGGTCCAGAATAGACGCTTTTCTAATCTCCCAAACCTTGCTTTCTCATAGACTAAAATATACTGTATCACCCAGATCTATATCGGATCCTTTAAAAATTAGTCTCTCCCTAAACTTTCAAACCTATAAACAAAATGTCCCCTATTTCAATAATTGGAAATTAACTCCTAAAATCACTCAAAACCAAGAAGTAGCACAGGAAATCACTAGTATTATAGCCCAACTTGAAAAAGACTTAATATCTACCCAAATCCCTTACGTCATGGAATGGGTGGCTACCAAAGCACTCATTAGAGGTATCACTATCCAAAAATCTGCATGGCTCAAGAAAAAAATACAATAACCTCAAATATAAATTGGAGACTGAAATCAAGACTGCTGAATTAGAGCTTCAAAATAAATACTCAAAGACCTGGAGGATAAACTAACTGACTGGCAAAAGCAATTACACAAACATTATCTAGAAAATATCTCAATGTTAGAGCTAAGATCAATATAGCAATACTCAGAATGGGCACAAACACCTTCAAAAATCCTAACTAGATTAATAAACATTAAAATGGTCCACTGAGGATTAAAGAAATAAAGTATGAAGGACTCTTGAAGCACAAGGACCAAGACATTGCAGACGCATTTGAAGGCATTTATAATAAACTATATAATTTACGCCTCCCCCCGTGTTCAGACAAATTTCATGATTTTATACATAATATAAAATTTCACAAATTTCAGATGATCAGGAAAAACTTCTAAAAATACTCTTGCAACTAAAAGAGATAAAAGCTGTGATAAACAAACTCAAACTGGATAAATCTCCTGGGCCTGATGGCTACACTACTGAATTTTATAAGCTATTCATGGAACCTATTTTCAAAGTCTTATTAAAAGTTTTCAGTTATATAATACAATATGGTATAACAGATAATTATCTTAATAACTCCAAAATTGTGTTAATTCCCAAGCCAAACTCTGACCCAACAGATCCAGCCAGCTATAGACCAATTGCCCTGATAAATACTGACCCTAAGATCCTAGCTCATGTTCTAGCAAATAGACTTAAAAATATACTCCCCTCCATCATCTCCCAAGAACAAATGGGCTTAATGATAAATAGGCAAACAAGTGACAACACCCTCCTCTTGGAAACCACTATCAGACCTCTTAACAGTGATAAATGCCCCAGATACATTCTCACTGCTGATGCAAGCAAGGCTTTTGATAGAGTTAACATACATTTCCTATTTAATATATTATATTTATTTGGATTTCCTCAGGAATTTATAAGGATAATTACGGTTCTATATCAGAAAGCTTCTACCACTATTCAGATAAATAAGTTCAAAACTAACACTATACCCTTATCCAATGGCACAAGGCAAAGTTGTCCTCTTTCCCCATACCTCTTTAATCTCCTGCTCCTGTTTATTTCACAAAAAACCTTCCAACACATACATAGACCCCTGGATTCATGAATCCTCCATGTAAGACTTAATAAGTCTTACTCGGAGGCTGCAGTTGAACGGTATGATGTCAGCGTGCCATGAATATTCATGAGAGCACGCTGACTCAACTGTAAGTCTTACACGGACCGTGTAAGAAAGCAGGGGGGCGTGTCTGACTGCCAAGCAGTCTAAATGTCCACGCCCCTGCAAGTGTTTAAAATAAAAGCAAATAAACAAGAGTGAGTCCGCTCAAATGTCCCTGCACCCAACACCTCACTGTCTGATATTGTAAACCCCCATCACAGTTCTAAAACGCATAACATTCATTTTTTTTTAAATTCCCAAAATAGCTGCCCGTATTTGCGCGTGTGTGCGCGGGTGTGCCCATTGCTTAGCTACAATTAGCAATTCTGACATGGAAGAGCATAAGAAAGAATGTTTATGCAAATCACATCAAATAGCAATAGCGTAATGGTAGATCGTTCGCAAAAGAAGAGGCATTCACGGTTCGAGTCCCACCACTCCCTTTCGTATTTATTTTTTAAATCAGTATATGGAATAATACCTGACATATATATTTAAACATAACTAAAAAGCAGTGAAATGGCCAATGTATCAGTGAACAAAATAAATATTTTAAAGGATCCCAATATAAAATTGCCTGCAGTTAAGCAGCGCTTCACCCAATGCAATAGAGTTGCCCATAGTTTAATAGCACTTTACCCAGCACAATGTGCTTGCGTGGACATGCACGCTGTGCCAACCAGGGCAGCGAGGAGCAACGTAGAGCAAGGTTGCTTAAATGCAGCCACACCCCCTAGCCTGTCTGGACAATATGAAAATAAAATGAATGACAAGGTTTGAACCCAGGACTCTGTGCATCAGAAGCAAATTACAGAACCACTAAGCCATGACAACATAGGGGAAACAGCCACTGTTAACATTCATATACTTACGAATGGTAGTTTAACCATTACTAAGCAGGTCTGCAGTCAGCCGAGAATTTTACAAAATGGTCAATCACAAAAAAGTGCGGGAAATGCGGCATATTTAAGCCCCACAGGTGGGAATACACACCATAACTGATTGTAGCTCACATCTGCAGTTAGAATGTCTGGTGTTGGAGAGGGAACACGCTTCCGAGCACAACGTTGGAGCATCGAGGAGTCGAAATACATGGTTTGGCTCCTTGTCCACCATCATGAGTCAAGACCCCTGCAGGGTCAGTCCCAAGGGACGGAGTACAAGGCAGAGACTTGGAACCGGTTAACTTGTGATGTTACCAGTGCCACAGGCATTCCCTGGACTGGTGAGCAGGTCCATCACCACCATGCAGACCTGAAGAGACGAAAGCAGGATCACCTAAACCAATGGATACAGGAGGCCCGTGGGATGCGGGATGCCCCACAACTGAGTAAGTAGCCATGGAATGCAGTATGTCTTTCGGCTTTTCCCGGTTAGGGGTCGCCACAGCGGAACTCCGCTCTGCTAATGATTGGCAGTAGAGTTCTACATGCTGGCTTGCCGGGCCTAACGCACAACCTTCAACGAAGGAACGCCCATTCACGCATGTCGCCACACAGAAGACGCTCTAACTGAGAATCAAATGAGCAATGTCTAACTGTGAGACGACAACGCTACCACAGCACCACCACCGCAGTCTCATGGAATGCAGTATGTAAGAATTGATAGTGGAGTATGTATAATGGATAGGTATGTTTCAATATTCCTTCATTTACTTTACAGCTGCAGGTGACCGTGCTGCGAATCAGCAAGCCTATGCTGATAGGCTGCTAAGGCTGCGCCACCAGGCAGGTTAGTGATTATTCTGCATGTATTGTTATATAAAATATGGGAGAGAGCATGAAAGAAAGTGTTGTAGTCCAATAATACAGCCATAAAATTGCCTGAATAAGTCCTCTGCATGTACTGTCAGATAAAAACGTCAGAGAGGCAGAAAAGAAGTGTAGTAACCCATTAAGAAAGGTAACATATGTCTGGAATAATATCTCTGCAGGTGCTGTCATATAAAATAAGTGAGTGAGCCTGAATAATGAGTGTTCTAACCCTTTAATAAAGGTATAATATGTCTTGAACATGTCTGCCATATACACCGTTAAAACAAATAAAGGAGTGAGCCTGTGGAAAAGTGTGTAATGTCATTAATAAAGGTCTAAAACCAGGAGTGTGTCTGTGTCACAGAGTTTGAAATGTTGTACCCTTGCATTATACAAACAGTACTGTTTGAAAAGGTGCTGGCAACCCAGAGTTGTGCAGTCCCATATAAAGTGGGTGATGGAAGTGCTAGTAGCTGTGAAACATATACACAGTCCACAACAGTCAGTTACTGGCTGGCATGAATAAGTAAATCTGGCACACATGTAGCATGTTATTTTTTTTTTTTTTTTTCAAATATATTTTTATTGAATTTTTCACATTTTTCAAACATACAAAGGAAAAACTGTAAGTCATTGCAGGAAGCAGTAAAGTATAGCTGTATATGTAACAGTTTGTGCAAAAACTATGCATTTAGAACACAGCAGTTATCTTACAGGGAAGCTTACATCTTAGAGACCAATATAAGCAGTAAAGACCCCCAATAACCTATTACAGTCAAAGTCTAGGGATACAAATGGAAAGTGGCTTGGAAGGAAGAATATATGACTGTCTTAAGAAGAAATAAAAGCTATAAGGAGGGTATAACCATAAAAAAACAACTATTTACACCATGTACTTCTATTTATACCATATTTACAACATATTTACACCATGGATGCCAGAGGATAACAAAATGATATAACAAAATATTTTGTAAAATCAAAAGTTACCGTGTGATGGTAACAATATCTAATGGTTATAGGGCCAGAAATGATACTGATGGAGGTTTTCCTGGAATGTAGTGTTAGAGACCCACAGTTTGGAAGATTATTTAGTTTGGATTAGGTCAAAAAGTCTACACCAGTAATTCTGAAAATATTCTTTTTTCTTTTTGTTATTATTGCATAACTTATGTGCAGATATATATTTGATTGCCATTGATGTAAAGTTTTCCCAAGCTATTGTTGAAGGATTGACCCAGTTCTTGGCTATAAAATATTTGAGAAGGGCATAGGCTGTAACACAGATGTGGCGATGGATACCCTTAAGAGATTTAGGAATAATATTTAAAATCATAGTTTGCCAAGAGAATGTGTTTTTTTCATATCCCATTTTTTCCAACTGAGTTCTGAGAGAACACCAAAGTTTGTAAATATTCTTACAGCTCCAAAAGATGTGAAGTATATCTACGTGTGGGAGGGAACAGAACGGAAAGGTTAGGTTTTTATTGTATCCGAATTTCAGTAAGACTGCCGGCGTTTAGTAGGAATTGTTGTTCATCATAAGCTGAGTGTAAATTAGGTTTTAGAAGGGGGTTAAATTCAGGGTATTAATGATTGCTTCACACTTAGACTCCATAGAAATTTCTCCTTGTATACCGTCCCAATATTTGGAAAATAGAAGTGAATGATTATACTTAATGCTTGACACAAGTTTATAGGTGTTCGAAATAATTTTGTTCCGTAGGGAGAGTGATTTAATGATAGATTGTGATACTGTAATGTCTTGCTCCTTCACTCTATAGTAAGAGAATTTTTGTCTTATAAGTGAGCTAATTTGCCTTAAGATAGGATCATATTTGTTAGGAGCACCAAATAAAGCTTTGACCTCGGCAACATTTTTAGAGTTATAGAAGTGCCAAACTATGGCTTTCTTAACAATAGGGAAGTTTGTTAGAGCAATCATTTTATTATTGATTTTTAAGTTAGGGTTTAGGTGAATAGGCTGGAGAATGGGAATAGTATTGGGTACCAAGTTTCAGCAGAGGGGTCATAGCAGGCTATTTGAATTAGACGGCTAGCATTAATGATGTCGTAATATAAATTAAAATCTGGGAGACTTAAACCGCCTTTGTTCTTTGGGTGATTAGATTCCTGTATGATATTCTGGTTGATTTAGGGAACCATAAAAACTTTGAGATTGTGGTTTCCATTTTTCTGAAAAATCTTTTTGGAACGTTTAAGAAGATGGAGTTAAGATGAAAAAGGATTCTAGGCAAAATATTCATTTTAATTATAGCAGATTATCATAGCAAAGAAAGATTGATGTTTTTCCATCTAGTTAGATCGTTATTTATCTGATCCCAGACTCTATATAGGTTTGCTTTTATTAGTTCTTGGTGAGGGTGTGTGAAATTTATTCCTAGGTATTTAATTGTATATTTCAGAGGAATGTCAGGCAGGGGGAAGTAATATTCTAAATGGTTTGCAAGGTTTAATGGAAAAATAGATGATTTAGCAGGGTTTAATTTATAATTAGCAGCCTCAGCAAAAAGATTAATAGAATTTCAAATTTTATGAAGATCGGTGTTGGGAAGCTCAAAATAGATGTTTAGGTCATCTGGAAATGCAGAATAATTTATATCAATGTTGAAGACTTTTGGGATATGATGATAAGTCTTTTGTTTAACCCAGAGAAGGAAAGGTTCCAGATATAAATTAAAAAGATAAGGTGAGAGTGGGCAACCCTGCCTAGTGCCATTGGTAATTTTAATAGGGAGTGATAAAGTTTTATTTCTATACAGGGAAGTAGAAGCATTGTTATAAAGCATTTTAATAGTGTTGATAATCAGATCAGGAAAGTTAAAGACTTTCATGGTTAGGTAAAGGAAGTTTAGATCAACGTTATCAAAGGCTTTGGTAGCATCTAGGGTGAGTGCATAACGCGGGTGGTTATCACTTTTTAGAAACAACATTAATGTGTTTAAGGTAAGAGCATTGTCACACAGCTGCCTCTGTTTCATAAATCCCAACTGTTCAGGAGAAATGACTGTAGCTATAACTTTCTGAATTCTATTAGCAAAAATGGTAGATAAGATTTTGATGTCAATGTTAATAAGGGTGACGGGCCTATAGCAGAGAGGGTTGGACTTGTCAGAGTTTGGTATTGGGATGAATATTGTTTTCGAATTGTTCATATACTTATCAGTAATCCCTTTCGAGATGATATGACTATACACAGCAAGGAGAGTTTTAGAAAGGTGACGACTAAAAGTTTTATAAAATTCTCCTGTAAAGCCATCAGGACCTGGCGCCTTATTTGGTTTAAGCTTTTTAATAGCTAGTATTATTTCATTCAGTGTTATGGGGCTGTTTAGAAGGGCGTTTTGCGCGAAGGATAATTTTGGAACAGATAGCTCATTTAGGAATTTTTTGTGCATTTCCTTTGGGGTCTGGTTTTGGGGATTATAGATTTCAGTGAAGATATTTACAAAAGAGTTAAGCATATCTTCATTACTGTATAAGTTTTTCCCTTTGTATTTTATTTCATTAATATAGTTTGGTCCCTCTTTGATGTTTATGAGTCCAGCTAGTGTTCTGGAGGGGGTTTGGGCCCATTCCGAATACCTGTGAAGGAGTTTGAGTTCTACCAAGGATTGATTTTGTAAGTGAAATGAGTACATTTCTTTTGTATCACATGTAATTTCCTTTCCAGTTCAGGAGAAAAATCCTTTTATAGTTGTGCATCAGTCATCTTTTGCTCATTGTTGAGGTTATTGATGTACAATTTCTCTTTTTTTTCATAATAAGATGATTTTTGTATGAGTATTCCTCTGATGACTGCTTTGGCCATAGCCCATTGGATATCTAAGGGGATGGTGGATAAACAAGATTCTGCATCAAATTGTTTCAGATAATCATTAATTTCCTGCAGAACATCTTCTTTTTTAGGAATGTTACTGTTTAGTGACCAAGTGGGACTACTACCATTGCGATTCAATGTTAATAAGGGATTCAGGTGGTGAGTGGGATTAATACAAAGTGAGACATTTGAGTGGTCGGATATACATCTAGCCTCATGGGCAAAGTGTGTAATTTTGTTTGAAATGATATCAGAGACCAAAAAATAATCAATGACTTGCATGAATAAGTAAACCTGGCACACATGTAGCATGTTATTTTTCCCCAGAAATGTGAGTGTGTGTCAAGAAATACAGGGTTCTGTACAAATTGAAGTGAAAATGTCATGTGAAACCATCCCAGATATGTAGATAAAGAAATATAAATGCAATCAAGAAATATGTAGCAGTAACACCTGCATCCTGGACAGTTAGTATGTCAGATATAGGTCAGGCATATACTGAACTAGCCAAACCCATTACACAACCTAATGTATGGTGGCAAGTGTAATAATACATGTAGGGGATATACACTTGCAGTCACTAGGAATGTAGTGTAGACAAAAAGGTAATTATAAGATGTTAACCAAAGTTTTTTTCTAAACCCTACTGTATGTGCATAAACCATGTAATTCCACACCTCAATGGGTATGTCTAATCTTACATATTTGTTGGGACATATGTCCTACTGTTCTATAAATATTTGCATTCACATTGATGCATGTGCCCTGTTTAAACACCACAATCATGGTGGCCTGTTGCTACCAAACATCCCTGCATGCTGTTGGAATATCCACTGTGGTTCAATATATGTATGTGTTATGCTTGCTGTTCAACTGTTGTAACCTTGGTGTGTTGGGTTAATGGGAATATTATTGCATGCTGTTACAACTAATCTGGAATGCTGTTTTGTTTATGCTGTAATTAAACACACCTAATCACAGAACGTGTGGGAAGCCCAGTCCGAGCGGACCCACCTGTCCCTCCTCAGCTGGCGAGTGCACCTGGCACCAGCAGGTCAGGTGCACAGCCCGGGCTCCCCTCCTCCATTGGTCCTGTGCCACCTTCGGGTGTAAGCACTGCAAGGGATGGGGCTCATGCCCCCCGTGCAAGCATGGGTGGAGAAGGGCCACCTGTCACCCTTTGAAGGGTCCGGGTTGTGGTGTGTAGGGAGATCCAGCGTTCAGTTGCTGATCCCCTACACCAGCTCGAGGCGAGAGTGGCGCGTCTCATGAGTGAGCCTGCCCGTCCTACACAGCCCTTAGCACAGCCATCCTCGGGCCTGTGAATGTTCAGTGGTGACTGCCCATGGGTGGGGATCTCAGTTCCACTGTTACCATCTGTGGGCTCATGGGCTTGTGATTTCCAAACATCCGACCCCGTTAATTGTGTTCACCCACCCCATGTGTAATACACCTCCCCTGTATGCATCTTGTCTGTCTTGTCTGTTTACCTTCCCAACCTACCTCCCCAGACATACCTACTTCCTCTACCTCACTTCCCACTCTCACCTGAAAAAAAAAAAAAAAAAAGGGCAACCTGTACCCACAAAAAAATTATGCCCCATACATAGCTGCCCATTTCGCACACATGTCCATTGGACATGTAAGCTGATAATTAGAATTGGCAGTACAACATACTTTGTTGTCCTCACTCCTCTCCCAGGGGTGGAAGGTTTCAAATTTCACTCCAAATTCATTGCATATGCACAGCTGTTGCTGTTAAAGAAATGGGCGACCTTCCCTACACCCGTCCTGCACATCCCGAGCTTATTTACCTACTGTCTGTCCCTCTCTGTGCCCCCTTTTTCACCACTTTCCTATCTACCCATTTTCTTTTTTTTAAAAGAAATTAGCACGGGGGTTAGCGGGAGTAAGCACTTTTAAGCAGTAGTAAGCGGGATTAAGCAAGTGTGCGCATGTATATGCTTAGCTAAGTGTTGTTAAGCATTGCGCAAACCTGCGAAAACCTGCTTACAACTTCTTAAAAGTGCCTTAGTCACTCTATGGTAGGGCCCTTGTTCTGCTGAGCAGCAAAAGAAAAAAACCTCTGCCAGTCTCGAACCCCAGACCATTGACTGCATGAATTACCACTAAGCCACAGCAGACATACAAATAACTTGGTTCTGAAATAAATATATCATGCATTACAATGAGGGAATGTAAATGGAAATTAGGAATGGTATAACACAAATCCTTTTCTGTGGGTCTTTACCAGCAGTGGATGTGGAATTGCATGGCATGACTGTGAAAGGAGAACCAGCCATCCTAACAGGGAATAATGTTACAGTAGCACCTTACAAACACCACACAGTATCAGACCAGGATAAATACTGGCCACAGGAATACAGTGCCATAACCACATTTGTATGGCAGTTAATTGTGTAAGTGAGAAAAAAGTACATACTCCCATGTATCCTGTGTTAGCATTTGGAGGGGTGCATACATGTCTACACTCAGATGTGTGTACTGGAAGCAGCAACCATCAGATTTGAGTACAACATGTATATAACTGGCTACAACCCTAGCATCAGATAAGAGACATATACCAACCTTCAGACTGACACAACGGTGTCCAGAGCAAACAAGCATGGGCCCCACCTTGGAAATCTGAAAGGGCTACACCTACCTAACCTAGCATTTTATAGCAGTGGGCTGCAATCACAGTGAGTAATGCAATCACCAAACAGCAGGCTGCATGCAATTACTGAATGGTGGGCAGCAATTGGTGCAGAGGCTGTCACATGCACAAGTGCAGATACCTAGAAAAGCAGGCTGTACCTGCAGTCCACGCATGCAATTATATCATTGCAGGTGCTGTGAGATAGAGAGTGAGAGAGAGAGAAAGAGAGAGAGAGAGAGACATGGACACAGACACAGACTGAGACAGAACAGAGTGAGAAACTGAGACAGAAAGTTAAATAGAGGGCGAAAACCCAAAACAAACCACCAATAAAAAAAAAAAAAAAACTACAAAACAGTAACACACGGAGCAGGGAAATACAAAGGTAAGGTATATAACTCACATGTATGTGTTAGCATGTTGTAGATTTTCCTGAAGAGTGCTCTACACACTGCAAATCATCCATGTGTGGCAGCAGTATGTATCTATCTGTATCTGCACATGTGCATAGGGCAAAGGACATACTGCAACTGTTAGTGAAGGGTGGACAGATATCTGTCAGTGAAGGTTGATATGTGCATATATCCATGTAGGTCGTAGTGTGTGGCTTAGAAAACAGCATGCAGTGCGCAGGAGTGGCCTTAGGTCAACTGGTTCCCTAGGCAAAAGGGCTCCACGGCGCCCCCTACCACACTTCCTGGTGCCCGCATCCTTGTCTTACTACACCACATAAATAGTGGAAAAGCACCCCTGCTAGAGCTTCACCTTAGGCGGCCGCCCAGTTGACCTATGCCTAAGGCCAGCTATGGTAGTGTTGATATATGTCATGTGGTGCTTAAATGCTGTGGGACAGATTTGTCAGATCTGCTGTGTTACAGCCAGTGAGGCCTGCTAATGTTACAAGGGCTGAGTACACCCACATGCATTCTGCACAACACTGTGCAATTTAATCACATACCTGTACATCCCACAACTGTCGCATAAGTGATATCCCCACCATGAAAGGTGGACTTTACATGTGCCTATATGTACATCCATGTGTACAGCAATGGATGTGTACATGTATGTATATAGATATGCATATATATATATATAATAGATATATATATATATAAATATATATATATATATATATATATATAAATATATATATATATATATATATATATATATATATATATATATATATGTATATATCTATATATATATGTATATATCTATATATATATATATATATATATATATATATATATATATATATATATATATATATATAGATAGATATTTATATATATATATATATATATATATATATATATATATATATATATATATATATATATATAGATATATATATATATATACATATAGAGTGAGAGAGAGAGACAGAGAGACACGGGGTCATATGTACCGCAACAGGTGTGTGGTGACCAAGGCATGGACTGTAGACAAGTGTTGATACTGCAGTGCCATTCCACCTTCCCAAAACAGTGTACCCATTAACTACCACATAGGTAGAAATCTACCTAACAGTGAAGGTGTAATAAGGGAACATGGGACACAGGTGGACAGTAGCCTCCGCTTTGATGAAGACAGTGCCACACTTCACCTGTAATCTGTCTGTGTGGTATGTGTCATGACAACAGGTGTGTCATCTATGGAAGTATAGGGTAGAGTTCCCCTCTACTCATCACAATGCCCTGTGTGGTATGTACTTCACATGACAACTACACCAGGTGAACAGGCCACAGACAGACCTCCCAGAGGGTAATACTGGCCGCAAACAGATGCCCTATGCAGACTGACTCACAAAACCACAACTACACTGTATTGCATACTGGCCACACAAAGGTGACCTCTGCTGGACATACAGAGGTATGTCACACCCATAGCTGGGTGACAACCACAATGGCAACATATCACAATCCCTCCGGGATAAACACTCTAGGGCCCTAAACCTTGTCAGCTCACTAAACGGCACATGCTGGAGGGATAGGTTCCCATCTCAGAGATATGCCATACACCAGAATAGACCACATAGCAATAGCAAACAAGGCTCCTCTGTAGCAGTTGTTATAAATACCCCTGATGATTGTGTGGGGGATTGGTAATACACCCCAGGAAACACCTCTGTGGTTCAGGTTGGCAGGGGCAAGTGAAATCAAAGTACATGTGTGTCAAAGGCCAGGGTAGCATATGGCTAGGCTGCCATAGGCCCTAGTGCCAATAGCATATTACCTACCTATGACACTATGCACTCACACATGTACTTAATGCAATAGCTGCTATGTGAGGTTGAATAAGTGTAACGCTGAATGTGTGCAAGGTCTGTGAAGGTGTGATAGCTTAGTGTGATGTTGTATCTGACATGGTAGTGCGTATCCTAGCTGTCAGGACAGCAACTGATGTGTAATGTACTGTTAGGCAGACATAGTAGTATGGCATATGATGTGACGTAGTTCTCCGTTGACGAATGTGGTGTCTCATTGTAGGCTAAAGCAATACATGTATGCTTAGTGAGTGGTACTGCTGGTGAATCCATCACCAATATGAACTGTAATTCTACCTGAAGCTGTAGGCCTAAACAGCACAGTATGGTGTCTGTTCACATTGCTTGGAAACACTGTCATGTGTGTTTCCTGTAGTCTCCACAGAGGACAGAGTGCAGGTATAAGGGTGTGTAAGTAGTGGCACACAGTACTGTATGTTATACACAGGTAATTCTCATCTGTGTTGGCATAGAGTGGTGCATTGTATGTTTGCCTGATTTGTGTGTGATTATACCTTTACAATGTCTGCAATCATATGTGTGTTACAGCGTAAACGTGTGTATCCAGCAACATATATAGTCTGTTACAGCAGTATGCCACCTATAGTAACAACTGGACACATCTGTTAGGCAGGGCTATGGCATCAATGACTAGGGTGGTTGATTGGTACTACTCTACCTGTACTTTACATCCATTGCAATGGATGACATCTCTGTTTGTGCATTAGTGTGATATCCACCCCTGTCTTGAGGTTGTGCAATGTGTCACAAACAGTGTGTCAGGTACTGTTGTACAGTGGTGTGATATTTAGAGTCTGCCAGGCAGTGTTAGTTAGTTGTGGCCTGAGAACCAATAAGTGGTATTGAACATGTGTCACATCTGACAGACAATAGGATGGTATATATGTCAGTAAAGTGATATCTGTGGGTAAAGGTGTAAAGTGTGTCACAGGACACACTCACACATATTGTTCATATCTTTTTCAGCCAGGTGGCCCACAAACGCAACCCAGCGTACACAGCAGATGAGGAAGAGGTGATACTCGACAGCCTATTGCAGCAGTACACAATGCTCTTCTCCAGAAGCAGCCAGCACCAGCAGGAGCAGACTGCACTGTGACAGGAACTTGTTCATCGGGTAAATGACATAGGCATGCATAACCGGACATATGAGCAGTTACGCCATCACTGCAGTGATTTAATTAGACAAGTCCGGCACCGTGCATCTGATATCCAAAGACAGCAGCTTGCCACAGGTGGTGGGGTGGCCATTCATCCCCCCCTCACCAGAGCGGAGGAGCTGCTCCTAAGCATGGTTGCTCCTGGACAACAGCTATATCAACCTCTGACATGTGTTGTAATGGAGGTCGGAGCCACTCAGCACATCCACCTGGAGCAAGCAGCTAACATGCCCTATCTGTAGACTACAGTTAACTGTATTGTTAGATTATGTGTACGTGAGATGTGTACTGTGTGTTTAGCAGTTCTGCTGCCTAGTGTTGTGCAATACGGATAGTTTGAATAATATCCCTACACCTGTGACTGTTGACTGCTGTTGTACTGCAGTTTAGCATACCCACTGTAGCAATGCCACAGTTGTGGCCACTGACGAACCCTCTCATATTCTTGTAGGTCCCTCCGGTGTGATGGCAGGGCAGCCGATCCATGCTGGTGAGTGTGTTATACCTGCAATGTTGGTAATGAAATATGCTTGTCATAGGTGAGGTGTAAGCCATGTACACGTAACACACCTATGCATAATGCATGCCGTGCATGTTTGCTATGAGACATTGCACAGCTCAGTAATGTCAGTACCTGCCTCAGTGACATGCAATACACAGAGCATGACAAACAGTTTTGGCAACACCATACTGCACATTGGATAGGCATAGTTGCAACACCTGTACACAACATAACACATTTATCACATGCAGTACACAAAGTCATGCTACATATGGCGTAACCACACACCCACTGTAAGGTCAAACTTCAGTATCCCACATGTCCTCCACACACACATGATGTACCTCAGGGGTAGAGGTCTATCATGGGGCTGTGCAACACTCTTCAACACATAACACAGTCATGTTAGGCAATGCTCCCTACTGGGCGCCTCATACACCCATGTACAAAGTGGCTGTGTAATAGTGAACCTATCCAAGGCACTGCAGTTCAGGTACAGCATGCTAGGTGGTGGTCTGTCATACAGTAGTAGCCATGGGTGACCACAAGATGCATGATGATGATGATGGCACATGGTACTACACCCCATCCAGTTACAGTGACCACAGTACTACTCATAGCAGTCTTTGCTGTGCACCTCATTGTTCTGTGTGTGCAAACATATGCACCTATACACACTATGCATAGCATGTTGTGTGTGTGCTTACATATGCTAGTATACACATTTTGCACATCAGTCGCCATCTGTACAAAGAGCCACATATATGTCCTGGAATGCTATTGGGTGTATAGGTCACATGACACGCATTGTTTATGTGTGGTGTTTAATGTTGCAGTTATGTAGCATGCCATGTCATGGCTGGCACTGACATATCTGCAATATGTCCCACACTCACCATAACCACTGTACAATGTCCATGTTGTGCATTGGGATTCCTTTACGTCTACATGCACCACTCATCCCATGCCTGTACATTGCATGCATTTGCCACACCTGTGCCCACTATTATGTGTTGTGGACACAGACACTGTCATCAGACATGGCAATCTATGTGTCACACGGATAACACATGCAGCCATGGTATGTATACCACTGAGTGATGGTGCACATGACATTGCAGAGCAGATAATACTTGCACAGCAATGTTGTGTCCATGTACACATTGTGTTCCAGGTTATAGCCAATCACTGAACAACTGCACACATGCATCAAAGCCATGTATAATGTCATTAGATAGGGCTGTCTACACTTGCACTGCATGGTGTTGAGCAGCACATGGTCTGCATGCTGACACATGTGTGGTGACTGTTTGCCTTGTGATACTGTCACCCACCATCACCCACTATTGTGTATGTGTTGGATTACTGGCGTGTGTATGTGTATATGCTGTGGTGAGCAGTGTATTTCTGTGCATGTGTGCATGTGTGCATGTGTTCATGTGTGTATGTGTGCATGTGTGTATGTGTTCATTTGTTCAGGTGTTCATGTGTGCATGTGTTCATGTGTGCATGTGTGCATATGTGCATGTGTGCATGTGTTCATGTGTGCATGTGTGCATGTGTGCTAACATCATGTACAGATTGTAAAGTGTGTTTCCTGTCTTCCTTCCAAAGGTGCTGAGTTAGGGGTGACTGAATGCAGCAAGGAACCTGATGTCACCGCCGCTAATAGTGGAGATGATGAGACATGTATTGTGGCACAGGAAGGTCTGACTGGGTCTGTCGTTGGTCCACCAATCGACAGTACACAGCAGTCAACCCCATCTATGCGCACACTCATACTGCCAATACATCCCTCATCACCAATGGCCATAGCTGAGGGACAGCATACAGTTGGCATTGACCAGGAGAGTGTGGTACCTATGGCACATTCATCCCCTCACAGCAGCCATAGCCGAAGTAACAGAACGGTACCACATAGGCGGATGTCCAGGGGTTCTCGAGGGAGCATCACTGGTCATATTGTCCCTGGCAGACATGCCCCCGGAGGTATTACTCCCTCCAGTATGTTCTGGGCTGTAATGCAGGCACAGGCATGTATGGAACGGTACACCTAACAGGGACTAAGGGCGCAGAGGTCCCATTACACTGCTATCAATGACAGCATCCGTGACCTTGCCGGAGCCATCCGGAATTACACCGAGGTCATTGATAGCTGTTGGAGGGAGACATTCAGATGTCCTCCACAATTTGTTAGCCATGAGCCAGGACCATGCAGGATGGATGAGAAGCCGACGCAGATGCATGCCAGCAACAGCATCAGCTGGCAGTCGTCGTGGACAGACCACGGATCACAGCCGCTCCCGTAGTGGCAATACCAGCCCCAGCAATGCTGGGGCTGGTCTGTACATTGACCATCCTACTAGACCACGTGCATGTGGTGCTGGCCAGTCCCAGCAGGGACATGGGTCCAGTCATCATACCTCTGCCTCTGATGATAGCACCCAGTCAGGGTTGGTACCCGATACTGCCCATAGTACCCCTGCTAGGCACAGGTACTGTTTCCCATGGCCGGAGACAGTGATCTGTACAGCCTAGCAGGTACAGTCTGTGGCTGTCCCACAACCGCCCTTACATGGCAGCCACATGGTGGAGTTGTGTGCATGCAGGCACACACACACACATTTACCATACAACTAGGGCTCACACATACACACACACATTACATCAACATTGGCCCATGCAGTACTGTTGTCCCTCACACACACACACACACACACACACACACACACACACACACACACACACACACACACACACACACACACACTCACAGACATGCCGATTGGATGGGTCAATGTCGGGCTCTGGCAAACCTACAACACACCCTGTGCATATGATGACACCTGTGCCACCTACTGTCATCTGTCACATTGATGCAGAAATAGGCTAACATGGTTCTGATGCACAGGGTGACATTATAGCAGTGTAGCAATAGTAGCAAGTTGCCAACAGGAAAGTGTACTGATATCCTTGTAGGTATATCTGAGCAGGCATTATGCATCACAGCTCTGATAGTCATTGTAGCATTGTTTACACCAGTGTTAGGTCTGAGTATGTATTGTCCACCCATGTGCCACTTGGCTGAAGTATACAGTGTTGCCAGCATGTGTTAGTGAGTGGACAGTACATGTGTGATGTGTGCATTACAAATTAGCGGGTGTACATCTGGGAACATGGTGTGTGCGCACTGTCTGCATGTACGTGCATAGTGGACACGTGGGATGTGCGACATACCCTGTTCTACACATTGTTAACATCTCATGGTATCTTTCAATGGCCAGTATGCATTCTACTACAGATATGTACTAACATGGGTACACATGTGTGTATGACATGGGTTGGCACTATGCTGTGGGTGATACCATTGATATCTGTCAATGATCTGCAGTCTGGTAGTATACACCAACTCAACAGCATGACTATAACCAATCATTAGATGATGTCCTGACAAATGACTCACAGTTGTAGGGAACTCAGTAACAGTTGGATCCTTCCAGTACTATACTATAACAGTAACCAGTGGTATTGACAGCCACATGTTCCTGGGACCACACCTGTGTGGCATATAGCCCTCTTAGGTACATGCAAACACCCTAGGGATATGTCCATCCACATCTGGAAATACATGCATTGGCCTACACTGCATTCCTCAGATGTGACACATATCCTACACAAGGGTATCATACAGGCAGATACCTGTTGTCCAATACATGCTGTATAGCAGTACGCCGTCTATGGCATAGTCATCCACATTTACTATACATACTATCCCGACAGTACCACATAGGTGGTAGCACTTAACATGTATGTTGGGTACCAATGTGTACAGACAGACACGTGTTATGTCATCTGTCCCTTGGTATCCACATATACATAGGTATTGTGGGGTCCCTCGGTGTTTCACATAACACATTAGGGGCCTGCATGCATATCCACAGGGCTGGTGCACACCTATAATGACTGTCCATTATTGCCAGTTGTTGTTTTGTATGAACATGTATGACATATACCCCAGCAATTACCCTCACACACAGTACTCTATAGTACGTGTCATGGGTGTGTGTGGCAGGGATGTCCTTGGCCACAGATCACTACATTGGCCAGTCTTGACGCATACATACATATGTGACCTATGATCTGAGAAGCAGCGGCACAATCTGTCGAAGGTTATAAATGTATTCATGTAGTATGCAGGCTTCACACTTATGTACTGATTGAGGTCACATGTACACAAATTTATTTGATATGCAGATACCCGATGTGTGCAATGCACATACTGTTTGAAACATATGTCATACCGTAGTAAAAGCAAAACCCACACTGCATTAACCATCTGTGGCACACACACAGCGTTTGCAGGACCCAAACCCCTACCTAACTATGTTACGATACTAGAGAGATACGTATTAACACAGTGCGCTATATGCAATACTGGGTGGCTTCTGTTCTCCTTGAATATTTATAGGATGCTGACATCATCAGACTTTCCAAAGAGGGATGTACCTCTTTTAATGTGTTTTCCCAGTCTCCAAAAAGGCTACTCCTCTCAAAGGAAATCACACACATACACACACACACATGGACTTGGCATTTGCAGGACTCAAACCCCTACCTAACTATGTTAGGATACTGGAGAGATATGCATTAACACGGCACGCTATATGCTTTACTGGATGGTTTCTGTTCTCCTGGTATATTTGTAGGATGATGACATCATCAGACTGGACATGGTAATATGTGTACACATTTTTATGCAATTCCAGGAATAATCCATGTAGGTCATCAGGTATCAACAGCTTGTACAGGACCCCGTGAGTCTCACTTTGTATGATCTATCTCTGGACACATTGCCATCCCTTCATATGTCAACACATATCTATGCACAGATTGTTGGTTTTGTGGATACGACATGTGTCTGTGATGTTGATGAAGAGCTGTTCAAAGTCTATGTGGGACATGTGTAGCTCTGTTCCGTGATGTATGTCCTGGGTGGCTGCCTTGCATGCTTGGGAACCATGATCTGCACATGAACATGCCACAGTTGGTAGGGTTGTGTGTTTGTCGGTTTCCAATAGCTCTGTTTATGACTTCTGCTATGATGCACTCCATGGCCTTGCAGATCAGACTTTATAGGCTTACTGGACTATACTTCCCATGGTGTGTTGTGCACCCACACATGTGGGGAGTGCCATATGTTGCTGTAACACATTCGATGGTTCCAGGTCCTGTGGAGTGGGTGAGGCTCAACAGACTGTTCAGGTGCAGGGCCTGTTTGTTCTGTAGTGCATGCATGACACATATTGGAAAACAATGTAATCCAATTGTTGCCATGCTTTTGGCTTTGGGGGGGAGATGTTCAGCCATTCTACACATGATATCTCCTGGTATGATGTCAGGGACTATCGTCAGTGGGGGGTGGGTATGTATACATGGGCCTGTCTGACAGGATGTCGGCAATGTCAGTAAGGTACAGTTGTCCCTGACTCAGCACATATATGCATTTACATTACTATTTATTACATAGCTGAAGGACATGTCATGTTTCTCAGTCTGGACTCCTTCTCAGCTACTCTTTATGAAACACTGACAAACCTGAGCACTAATCCCAGTTATACTCTTTTACACACTTAACACCCTACTGATTCTTTGTGATCAGGCTACAGAGTATGTCATCATAATACACTGGCATGTCCAGGGGTCGGTTTCATGTGTACTCTCCAGTCCAGCTAGTGAATATTGTGGTTATTACACAATCTTACATCTGCTTCATGTACACAGACAACCCTCTCCTCCTCACATCACACTCATATATATGTGGGAGATGTAACAATATTGACATACAGGAAGCTGAGTTCTCTCGACCCATGGCTGGCATAGTCTTTCAGGTGGTGAGGGTGGCCACACACACCACATATCAGTCTCAAATACACAGATAGTGACAGCAAACAAACCACATTATGACACATACACATATTCGGAGACTCTACATACACACTGCCTAAGCAGCAGAGACCTCAAGCAGACACACATACAACTGCTATTCCACTGCAATGCCCACATGTCACACAGTTCACAATGTCAGTGTGCCACACAGTCACTGCCCTTTGAGCTAAACAACACGCCTAATACACTTGTTATAGGTGACACTTAATGTCAAACACACTATCGTCCCACTCACCAGGCCAGACAGGGGAATAGTCACTTTGAGCTGTCTCTCAGGTGCCAGGATCCGCCACATAACACATGCACGCAGGTCACTCCAAAGCAAGTCCAGGACTGGCTCCATCATTGTCCATGCTGGTGCATACAACTTCAGACGTTCCTCCCTGGACCACATGACATGGAACATAGAAGAACTCTGTGATCATGTAGCCCAGTCCAGTATTACCCTGACCTTGTCTAGGTTCTTACACTCACCAAGTATGATGTCACAGTATACCAACAAACTGATCACGTTTAACAGTTGGCTAACATATTGGTGTTATTCAAAGGGGATACAGTGTCTGTCACCCTGGGGTGACATGCTCGACATGCCACGTAGCTTCCCTATGGACAGCTTGCACCTGTCACCCTTGGACTTTTGAATACTGGCTAGGGCACTTGCTGCCACCATACTTCCCTATTTAAGCAGGGCTCAAAAGACAGAACCACCTCCATACACATTACAGAGTACACGACACTGAGGGTAATGCTGCTCAACACCAGATTTCTTACCCTCAAATTGCGCCCACTCAGGAATCTCCTCAGTATGGAGGATAGCAATATCTGTGCACTAACAGACACATGGTTAAGGCTCCCACATGCACACCAGCACTACCAGGTTGTATTTCGTACCATGCTTTCTGACCATATAACTCGGAATGGCCAACACAAATAGGGGGAGTATCCATATACATCACAGATACACATACCTCCGGGTTGGTAGCACTGCACAATGCATCACGGACCATACATATGCACCTAACATTGTGCAAATCTGCCTTTTGGTTTGTTGCCTGCTACAGACCACACTCCCCAACACAGCAACCTCACTCAGCTTTCCTGGGAACATTGGACCATATGAAGGTCTCCCCAAACACCATTATATTGGGTGACGTCAAATACCCACACATTGACTGTAGATAGTACTCAGGCCCCAACACCCTTACCCAACAGTTGCTGCTATTTCTAAACTCATATGCTATGGCACAACTGGTCACCACACCCACAAGAGGGGACAACATATTGGACATGATCATCACCAACATGAGGACTATGTTCCACACCTGCGGTATACCCCTCATTGGTAAGGGCAGAACATACTTTATCTCACTGGACATCCATATTCCGTCCCGACACCCATCCTGGGTAATCTTGGTGAACTTCCCAAAAGCAAACGTCACACTCCTCCAAACCATGGTGGTATCCATCAGAGACCCTGGGTCAGTGGTAAGTATGGCTCAGACTGCTGAATCCTTTACATACACATTCTATGGACACCTAGTGGATCGCATGGATCGTTACTTCCAAAATAACAACTGGACTCACTCCTCCAATGGCAGTGGACTTGTCTGGTAGACCCCAGCCATTAATACGTTTTACAACAAATGGAGGAAGCTACTACATGATAGAGCACAATCCAAGACAGGGAAGGCATCTGTGATCTGTACTAGCGGACTGCTACAATCACTCGGGTATTTATGTCAGGCACGCTTCTAACAGACAATTGCATCAGACACGTCGGACACTCACAAGGCCTTCTTCAGTTGATTCAGGTACCTGGCTGGGCACTCACTGATATGCTGTGTGTTACTGCATACTGACTAAACATACCCTGAACCCACTGACATTGCCATCATCCTGGCAAACAGGTTCAGTGCAGATGTGACAACCCATCCCCAATAAGGTGGTACTGTCCATACCAACAGAGTGCAACCTCCTAGACATCACGAGTAAACAGGTGAGTGCTGCCCTCTCCACAGCAGACAACACAGCATCAATGGGACCAGATGGTGTCCCAGCCTGTGTCGTACACAGCCTTCATGACAGACGTAACACTCACATTACGTCACTGTTCGATATAAGAGTTACTGCAGGATATGTACCCATGGAATGGCGTACAGCAATAGTGGTCCCACTCCACTGAATACTGCCACAACAGACCACAGACAATATCGGCCTAAAAGGCTAACTAGCCTGTTCTGCAAAGCTATGGAGTGTATTGTAATGGGACTCATGCACATAGACATGGGAAACCTACAGACACCAAGTCCTATACATTAAAGCATTGTTGTGGGCAGATCTTGCCTGTTGGACCTGTTCATATTCTTTCAACAGTTACCAGGTCCATCAGTGTTGGGACGGTTGTCCACACAGCCTGCCTGGACCTTGCACAACCCTTCAACACAATACCCCACTTGGCCATTATGCATAGGCTCACCAGCATCAATATCGACAGATATATGACACAATGGATTGCTACCTGGAGCAGGGATAGCACCCACATGCTCAGTGTTGCAGGTGCCATGTCTGACTATACACCAGTTACACCTGGCATCCCACAAGGCTCAGTCCTGGGACCTCTCTTGTTCGGTATATATTTGTGTGATGTACAGGCTGTCACAGGAGGGATATGGCTGCCCATGTTCGCAGATGACTGCAAACTGGGTGCCATAATCAGCTCTCCTGCTGGCACATGCATACTCATACAGAGTCTCACAGAGATAGGTTGACTGGTGCCTGAGCCATGGCCCACGACTACATGCCATTAGTTGCATAGTCATCCTCTTTGAGGATGACAAGATGCCCACACATTACCACATAAGTTATAATCCATTATATACAGTAGTAGTTGTTTGGGTTTGGGGACACGACCTGTTCATACTCTCGCCTTTGACAATCCTATGCCATAGTGGTTAGACAGTACGTCTACATAGCCCACCATATCCCACATGGTTTCACATGTTGATCACGTGTGGTCATTGTGCCCCTATACTCTTCACGACCATGCTTGGTTACTATGCCACCTTTGGGATGTACCTTACCTGACACCTGCAGCAACTGTAATGGCCACAAATGTTACTCTTCGAGCAGATGTAGGGACTCACACAGATGCCCTGCACATTTCTGATACAGTAACTCCAGCTCTACTCAGTCACTTACCACCTACACGGATGTGTTGTGTGCCTGTAGTTGAAGGTGATATCTGACCCAGACTTACTGGACATGCTCCACCTCAGGATATCTGACTCCCTTGCTGCTACACACTCCTGGGACATATACCTCATCACTGATGTTATAAGGACATGCTGGGGGGACAGATTATTATCAGAAAGCCTCCACTCACTCTGGAGTGTAGTCCCAGTTTTGCATAGGCAGATCCACCCACTGACCACCTACAGGTGACATCTTGACAAGTGGATGGGTGATCGCATGTTTACCCATGGGATATCTTCTGGGTCCCTGCTAGACAGAGGCACAATACACTGAACGTAAATGGGCTATCTTGTGTGACCTACTATTCACAGGCACAGTGCTCTGATTTGACTGGGTTGCAGTAGCCAAACACACTCTGGCTATGCTTGTACATACCCTAGGGCAGATAGCCTAGTATCAAATTCTGAACCTATGATAATTTTCATGATGCACAATGTTTATTGCTGATGTTGTTTGCAGGTTTTTATCATCTTTGCTTTCACACTTTATATGAACCGCTTAGGTATCTGCAGAACATATTTGCTTATGGCAGGGTTCCACTATATTATATACGTGTCTGTTGTCATATAAGTGTGTGCACAGGGCAGATTGCTGTGTAGTGAGAGGTTCCTGGGTTAACACATGCAACTGCCTGCTATGTGTGGCCCAATGCTTTACCCCAACATGGCCTAAGTGTGTGAGCATGCCCAGTTCAGACTGTCAGTGTTCTGTTGCCTGACATTTGTCTCATGTATTCAAGTGTGTGAGCATGCCCAGTGTGACCTTTCAGTATGTTGCTGTCTGAGATCCACTACATTTGTTGATGTATGTCTACATGTCCATTATTAACATTTGTACTGTGTGTGTTGAAAGTCAGGTTCTATTCTTACTGCAGGACTCACCTTTGTCTCATAACTCGACAGGGATTATGATGTACCTGCAAGGTTTCTGTGAAATACTTTGCATAGACTTATCAACATTTCTTCATACAGGCTAACTGCTGCACTACTGTCATGGTTTAGTGGTTCCATACTATGACTATAGTGCACAGTATCCTGGGTTAGAGGCCCATTGCCACTTATATTTTCATACTGAGCAGACCAGACTGCGTAGGGGCCATTAGAGCAAATATGAGCATGTTGGCTTTTGTTCAGCTATACCCCTACCTAGACCCAGCTTGTCCAACATTGCTCAATATTAACCATCATTGCTGGACATTGGCCAGTGTTACTCTACATTGACCACATCTGTAGTAGTTGGTGTGTGCGATTTTGTTTACATTGACTTCATGATGATAAATGCTGTTTAGCACTGCTTTATATTGCTTAACACATGGCAATCATGCCTCAGGTGTTGATGCAGGGCTGCCTATGTCAGGTGCACATACTACACTCCCTATACATGTTTGAAAGCAGGTAGTGTCTACATAGGCATCCCTTTTACTATATGTGCGGGTCAGAGAGAGGTATCATTTCCAGAGTTCCTACTGAGCCAGTGTATGTGCTATGCGTTGCCTCTTTGCCAAGGCCAAAGCATACTGGGCATGCCTCCTTCTGCCTACTGGGGTAGGCTCAGGTTGTTCCTCCTCTGAGTCACGCTCTGCCTGTGATGGCCTTGGAAATGGTGGGGGGCTGTTTAGCCCAGGCCTATGCTGGTCCTGCTGCAGCTGTTTTCACAGGATCATATTATGTAGCATAGCACATACCATGACAATTTGGGTACATGTAGTTGGTGAGTACTGCAAGGCTCCACCAGATGTGTCCTGGCACCGGAACCGTGACTTGAGCAGCCCAAACACACGCTCAATTACATTTCATGTTTGTGCTTGTGCCTCATTATGGCATTCCTGTTCAGGTGTGTGTGCGTTTCTGATAGGTGTCATCAGCCACGGCTCCAGTGCATAGCCAGCATCCCCCACTAGGTGACCATGTGGGATGTCCCCACTGGCAAATGTCTGGTACAGCTGCATCAGATACCAGATATGGGAATCATGGTAGCTTCCAGGGCAGCCAGCACACACATTCAGTATTATGCCCTGGGAATTGCACAAGACCTCGCAGTTGATGGAGGGGAAGCCCTTGTGGTTGAAGTAGACCCTACCCTGCTCACCAGCTGGTGCTTTGATGCATATGTGCATGCAGTCTAGTGCACCAACTACCTCAGGGTATTCCACTATTTGCTGGAAGAGATGCATATTGCTGGCCAATACCTCATGGGAATTGGGGAAATATACATGATCACCGACATGTGCTGACATGGCATCCAGGAACTGGTGCAGTACCCTGGATGCTGATGCCTGTGATATCCCCACCATATCACCAGTTGGTCTCTGGAAGGTACCTGTTGCTAATATTCTTAGGCCAACACATACCTTAGTTTCCACTGAGATGGGATCCCCTCTGTTGGTCCTGTGTGTGAGGCGTGGCCTGCACAGCTCAACAATTTGCTGCAAGAGGTCTCTGTCCACTCTATAGTGCTCCACTATCTCCAGCTCATGTAGTCCCTGGTAGGTAATCCTGGGCCTGTACACTCTTCTCCGTCTCCTCACTGTGGGTTGTCCAGCAGCATTTGCATTATCACCACCCTCAGCATGTTGCATATGTCGCCTTATAACAGCAATGGCAGCCCCTAACATTTTTTGTCTCAGTGAAGCCTTTTCAGTTTTCACTTCTATTAGCTTACTGCAGTGTTGCAGTGTCTCTTGAGAGAAACATAATGGACTGTTGTTTGCAGAGTTTTAAGTGCTGGTCTGGGCTTGGCTAGTGTTCTGCCTGGGTAATTGCCTGATTCTGATTGTTTTCACCTGCTAGCTCTGCTATTACTCCCTGGTAACCTCCTCTATTTGGTGTGCTTCCTATTTCCTTATTGTTTCCTCAGGGGGGGAGCGCCGCGCACACAAGCGCAAACACGTGCACAGCAGCTAACACATGCTCACACATGCTTACATGGACTAAAGCTTGCATATTCTTCTTAAAATGCATGCACACCAGTGCAAACACCCTTACAACTGTTTACACAGCCTTACATATGCTTACTCAAGCCGACACACGCGCACACACGCTTACACACGCACACTGTCTTACTCGGGTTTACTGGCACGCACACACGCGCATACACGCTCAGCAAGAAACTTTGGTGTTATCCACGGCATACACCTTTGATTTCTTGACTTTACCTGGCCTACCTGTTGACACACCTCTTTCACCATTATGTAAATGTAGGCTGACACATGCGCTCTGCTCCAATGAGCTTCACTCCTTTCATACATACCCCCTCATGATGTCACCTATCTTCTACTCTGTTACTTCCCTTATCCTACTCCTACACTCCACTGACTGTGCTCATTTGCTATGTAAACTTGCAATTCACTATCCTAAGTCTCATTTGCACAGGATTGCCTACTAATGCTTAGTTACATCTCTTAGACTGAGCTTCCCCCCTTAGCAACCTCTACTCGGTGGTCATGTTGTCTTCAGCCTGCCATTCCCTTGCATTGTAAATTCATTTTAGCTATAAAATCCACATTTGTGGATCTTAATTTCTGCTTTTTAGAGTGCAGCCCGTTTGCGTGGCACTGTGCTATGGTTAAACCCTGGTGATCGGGATAAATTATTTTTAATTTGCATCACTTCCCATTGCCAATGGCCATATCTTTGGCCATTGGCATGCTTTCTCCTGTGAATGCATTCTTTTTTTTCCAGCTGACACGGCTCCGTTTTGCTATTTGCAGAACTGTACTCAGTTATCAACTGAGTACATTTCTGCAAATAACACTACTCCTACTCGGACAGGTTCGGGTTTCCTGGATCGCAAATTTACCTCATTTGCATGGCTTTCGCCTGCAATTGAGGTAATTTGCATATCCCAGCCCTGTCCGTGTAGGACTAGTTTGGAGAGCTCAGTTGCACGCCCCTACCGGCTGTTCCTGGATCGCTCGGTGGACATGTTGGCTGCATAGAGTCTTACTCTACTCTAAGACTCCGTGCAAGCCTTTGTGAATCTGGCCCAGAATCTTTAATATAAACATTACGTACTCTGCCTTTGCTGATGACTTAAATATATATTTTCAACTTCCCACCACTGATCTCCCAAAAATACTCAAAGTGATAGCTGAGTTCTCTGAAATCTCTAACTGTAAATTAAATTCAAATAAATCCCATCTATTTCCCTTGAATCTTATAGGTCATAAGGAATATTACTTTCCTGAGAGTGAGATCAAAATTACCCAATCTAATTAAAGGGGTTCTCTCTATGGTTCCCAAGCTGTGCAACTCTCATAGTTATCTTCCTATGAGCCTATCTAAGCTCTCAACAATTTCTATAGCTTCTCTCTAAGCTCTCAACAACTCCTACAGCTACCCTCATACAGCCCGACCTTGTAAATATTCTAAATAGAATTCTACTGTTGATGTGTGTACGTAAAGCATATTTATGTTTCCTTAAAAGGTTTCTATGTAAACTGTTTCCACACCTAACACATATCTGTTTTCCTCAAATGAAACTGTATGATTCCTACCTTCAAGCTTAATGAATTTGTTAACCTTGCATGATATTGAATGCATTTATGAGTAACTATTCTACATAATATTATCTTTAATATTAACTATCAGTTGTATCTAAATTGTATAATGCATCTTGGAGCTTTTCTCCCCGGGACTCCAATGAAAATCGGTCAATTCGATCCAATGGACTTCCCCAGTAATCAAACTGCAAATAAATAAATAAATATATAAATAACTACCAGTTAAAATACCTAGGAATACTATTTACCCCTGACTTTAAGGAAATCATAAAGAATAACTTACTATGCACATGGACTAACATTGAAAGTGATATTAATAGATGGAAGAATATTAATATGTCTTTACTTTCAAAAGCTAGTGTTGTCAAGATTAATCTATTGCCGAGAATACTCTTTCAATTAAATGCCACATTCTCAAATATTCCCCAAAAATTCTTTCTTAGAAAAAGCTATATCAAGATTCTTATGGTATCCCAAATCTACTAGAATTAAATATGATAAACTTGTACTTACCAAGGATAAGGGGGGATTCGGTTTTTCGGACTTCAAACTTTATTATAGTATAATTACTGCTTACAGACAATAGAGATAATAAACCATGACTCATACTTTAATACCTGGACACCTCAGTGGACTAAAATCTGGTTAGAACAACTTAAATCCCTTGAATATAACACAAAATCTCTTCCCTTTTTAAACCTAAATCAAAAAGCTTTATTCACAAAGAACTTACACCCACTAATTAAACATAAGATCCTAACTACTCAAAAGTTATTCAAATCAATACAAGTATTCAATGCTCTTCCTTTTACACAACTGCTCCACCTAAATCCTAACATACTTGTTGTCTTTCGGCTTTTCCTGGTTAGGGGTCACCACAGCGGAACTCCTGTCCGCTAATGATTGGCAGTAGATTTTGATGAACGCCGAGGTGCCAGCACGATGTTCCACCTTCGATGAAGGCACACCCATTTATGCATGTCTTTTGAATGCCCACCCAACCATGGGGAGGGCATGCAGACTCCACACAGAAGGCAGTCCCCGCACTCCAGCTGAGAATCGAACAGGAGAACCTCTTGCTGTGAGGCAACAATGCTATCGCTGCACCACCGTGGATGTACCTAAATCCTAACATACTAATAAATAATAAACCCCTAAGTCTAATGAACTATAAATTGAAAGAATCCAATATACTACAACTAAGAATGAATCTCAACCTCCCTAAGAAATATACTATCATTCTTAGCCAAATCCATTATCTTATAAATGCTAAATTTTAACAAACTAATGTTGACCTGTAGGACATTAACTTAGTAAGACTAATATTTAAAAAATCTTGTGACTAAAGGGAAAACAATCTCTAGGACATATAAGCTTGTAACAAGCATAAAATACCAGAATTGTCTATTATTTTCAACTTATTGGCAAGGGAAAAAAAACAATTACTTACCGAAGAAACCAAAAGACTGGACATTGAAAATACGGTCAAGTTTATTCCCTTTAAGAGGCTGCTATACACACAAATTATGATAAATAACAATGTTTATTTTACCCCATCAAAGTTAAATAAGTTCAATCCCAAATGTTCACCCATATGCCCACACTGTCCAAACCAAACAGCTGATATTCTCCATGTTATGTGGAACTGTAGCAAGGTACACAACCTATGGTGCTTTTTAAAAGCTAGATTAGAGAAGATGGGATATGAAAAAACAACCCTGTCATGGGAGACAACTATACTGCATGCCAACACAAATGAACTTCCAAAAATGTTAAAACATATCCTTATCACAATGTGTGCCCTTATCAAATTTTACATCACAAAAAATTGGACTGTCACATCTCCAATCACATGGGAAGACTTTAACAAACTAGCTATTAAATATATCTCATCTCACAAATTAGTTTATACAACAACAAAACAAAAACATTACTGTCAGAAATATTGGGGTTATCTATTAGATGTAATTCTCAAGAATTAAAGATAGACTTTACACTGACCTGCTAAGACAAGCCTATGTTTATCAAAGCTTGCAATATAACTAGCTTATCTCCTTTCCTGTCTATACATCTAAATACTTTCCCTAGTATACCTATCTTCATCAAGTGATTGAATTTATACCTTTATCTCTTTATAAACTATGCCCCTTATTCTATCTGTCATTTTTCAAATGGTGTTAAGAAGTATTTCTCTCCTTTGTTTGCTGATGTAGTGAATTATGTTGTACATAGTGTATATTTTTAGTATTTAGTTTATATTATTGTTTTTTATGTACTGTCGACATGTTTCTGATATGTTGTATTACTGTTATTACTAAAAAACTGAATAAAGAGTTTTTGGGGAAAAAAAAGGTAAAAAAAAATAGGTGGGGGTCTAGACAGTGGGCTACACTGCTGGTGAAGAGACTAAGGGCAAGGGGGATGTGGGACAAGTGAGTAAGGGCTTACATGAGGGGAAATAAGTCAGATCAGTTAGGCGAATTCTGCACAACAGAAAAGGGTAGTTCCAGGGGTTCGAGTGGACTTGTGACCTTTTGAGGAGGGTCTGGGAAACTTGAGTTAGAATTCTTCTATCAGAGTTGGTAAGTTGCTTACCTGGTTACAGCATTATCCCAAGAAGAATGTAGAGCAAGATTAATAGAAGGTTTTACATCAGTATGTTCTATTAGATTAACATTTGAATGATGTGATTAGGTCTGTAATAATCTGCAGTTGTTTAAAGGATGAAGTAATATTCCACAAGCATTATTTGAGAAGGAAATAAGAGCATGTACGTTGCTAGGTCATTTAACATTTCCCTTCTTCCCATTACCTGGGGTACCATGTTTGGGCCTAGACCCAAAGAAGTAGCCAGGAGTCATTAACTACATCTGATTTTCAGAGGGTCTTCTATGAATGATCCTATTGATAAGGGGGGTGTTCATGTATAGTGCAGCTGATATAAAGCTTGCTGACCCTTGGTCAGTGAAACTGGATATGGATTTGACTTTTCATTTACTGGCAATTATGAGAAAGGATTTGGCCCATGTTACTTATGCTTGTATAGGACAAATTGTATTTTGACAAGGCCATACCATTGGGTTGCACTATATTATGTGCAACTTTTGAGAAGTCCCATTCACCATTATATTGGATGTGGGACCAGATTTTGTCACGGCAGAAAGCAGTGTACCATTTGGATGATTTTTGATGATTAGTGAAGGACATGAAAGAGTGGGAGAAGGAACACAATTTTTTTTCAAAACTATGCAAAGAATTATCCATTTAACATGGAGAAAATAGGAGAGTCAAGTGAAAATCCTTGCATTTTTAGGTGATGAGATAGATGTGTACTTGGGCTTATTTCATTTACCTAAGGATAAGCTAGGTCAAC
>NC_056727.1:1103665362-1103685362 GCF_019279795.1 Protopterus annectens
CACAGCTATGTTGTACCCCCATTGTCTAAGGGTTGTAGTTTCAAATTTGTTCTTGAAATTAACTCCAGACTTATAAACTGTGGTAGGGTTTTGACCAAACTTATCCAGCAGGCTCTTAGCTTTGATATATCTATCCCAATTGCATGCTAAAATGTTTTTAACATCCTACTGAAACTGCAAACACAGGCTCTTGAATAGTTGTGGATAGTAACTCCAGTACTAACCATTTGTGGATGCCTATTTTCCGCACTATCTCCCAAAGACCGAAGTCTGTGTTTTGAACTGACCCTCTCTTTCCTTAACCACTTTCTCCATCAAAACTTCTCAATAAAATCCACTGGGTATTGCCTATCCCTGGACATAGTAAGCAATGTCTTTATTTCATCAAAAAATGTGCAGTCTTCTGACACTAAGCCTGATAGCCTAAGATATTGTGTCTTAACCATATTTTTCTTCTGCCAAACTGAATGATGCCTGTTAAAATGTAGTAAACTCTTAGAATAGGTTGGCTTTCTAAAGACTGTGGAAATAAAACCCCTCTGTTTGACATCTCTGGAAATGTTAGTGTCCAAAAAGTCAATAGTTAGCTCAATATATTGACTCTTAAACTGTAAGAAAGGTGTAGTGTTGTTTAAATAGTCTAAAAAATCTGAACTGCTGCCAGACCATATAATAAATATGTCATACAAAAAATGTAACTGTTGATGAAAACATTGTAGATGGAATTGAAAACAAAATTCCACTCCCACCACCACAATATTATATTGGCAAACACAGGAGCCACAGATGATCCCATGGTGATCCCCCCCCCACCGATTTATTTGAATTACTCCACTTCAAAATATGCAAAATCGTTGGTTAAAACTAGTTCCATAACTTCCACCACAATTTCAGTTATACGTGTTTTTAAGTTAGAGCCACAAACTAAGGCTTCTCAAAACTACTCTAGTCCTTGGGATAATCAGGAACAAATCCTTCACATCAACAGTTATGAAAAAGATTTTATCATTGAATAGCACTTGGTGTAGTCTGTCTAAAAAGTGCCAAGTGTCCTTGAGGGCAATTTTTTTTGTCATCAAACAAGGATTTCAAAGGACGGTCAAAAATTTAACTAATGGTTCAGTCTTTTCAGCTCAAGCTGCAATAATAGGTCAGAGTCATGGATCAGTTTCAGATTTTTGAACATTTTGTATATCAAAAATATTAGGTAATGTTGGTTTGTTCACTTCCAGATATTCTAAAGTGCAACTTTCTATATCCGTATTCATAACCAAATCATCCAACTAAGAATCAATCCAGTGATGTGCCACATTTATCTAATTTTTGCTGACACTGGAAAAGATTCTTGGCCATGCAAGTATTGTAGCATTTTTTGAGAATATAAGTGATAGTCCATCACTACTGCTCCCCCATCCTTGTCTAGTTTCATGATTCGAATGGACCGGTCAGTACTCAAGTGTCTAATTAACTTTGTTTCCTCCTTGGTCATATTGTAAAAAACAGCCTTCTTGTTTAATGCCCGCAACTCTTTTTCACAAGCAACTTCAAAGGATGCCAAGATAGCATTCATAGGGGGAACAAATACACTAGATGCGTGCAATCTGTGCTCAGCTTCATGGACAGAGCCATTGTCAGTGAAAATCAATGTCAGGTTTAGTTTGAATAAATATAGTTGTAAATCCAAAATCCCATCAATCCCACTGAATCTCCCAGATGGTACAAACGTAAACTCTGTACAAAATATTTCACCGAATAAAGGGGTGATACTCAAATGGCTATAGTTAAAAATGTTGAAACCATTGAAACTGTATATTGCCCCTTGATTCATGGGGTTGATGTTAATTATTGTGTCTGACGTTGCCTCTGGAAACCTTTCTGCCCTACTGCAAATTGGGGCTCTACCCACTGAAGATTGTTCCTCTCACAGGTGTAATCCCCATTCATTTGCCTCATTCTGTTATTTTTGTTCATAGTCTTTGAATGACAAAGATCCCTCAGTCATCTAAAAAATGCCCCACTTTGTTCTCCACCTTCATTGTCAGATACCCTGTTTAATCCTTCCTCTTGGTTAACAGCTGGTTGTCAATACCTCTTACTAACTCCGGTAGGGTAGGGGAAAGCTTGGTTGGTTTCATACTGAACTCAATCTCATGCTAACTTTTTTTCTTTCCTTCACTTGATCAAAGCGCATTCCGTTTATCTTCCCCAAAATGTTCACATATTGATTCACCATCTCACTGAAAAGTAAATCTTTGATGATGTCCTCCTGTAAAACCCTAATTTTGTTTTCAAGTTTGTTCAATTCCTGTTCCTTGTTCATGCATAATATCTCCATATATTCCAACCTGATTTGTTCAAAAAAGCTGAGAAACTCATTGTACAAAGGAGAGCCCTCCTGCATCCCATTTGGGAATTTCCATAGGCGCAAGCTCATAGGAACTCTCTTCACTGCAGCACTGTCCTTAAAAACACATTATCCAATTGCAGCCTTCTGAACTTGGATAGCAGCTTCTCAAATTTGTTCCTTTTTCCCCTCAATGAATCTTTTTTGTCAAAGTCAGCAAAATGTTGAAATTGTGACAGATGAATGTATTTATTATTTATTTATTTAACATTTATTTTACCAAGATAAAATCCGACTGGACAGCAGGTGTCCATGTTCAGCAGAATCCTGGGGAGAAAAGCTCCAAGAAGTTACAGTGTGAATACATAGGTTTTTACAGACTGACAGTTGATTACAAATAAGGAGTTGGCTAACATATGACAGAATGCTAACATAAAAAGGCAGAAACAGTTAAATGCATAACAATCTAACAGTACAGTCAGGAGATCACATACCTTAAAGTACTAGTACAGTAGGTGTATGCAAGGTATTCAGGAATAAGTACATATTCACAATATTTACAAATATTGTACAATGCACATGGGTGACAGTGTAGAGTGAGCATCAGAAGTAGGCACATATTTATAATATTTACAGAATATTCAATGCACATAGGTGACAGTGTAAAGTGAGCATCAGAGATATTGGGAGTAAGCTGCCTACAGTGGGGTGAGGATTCATGTAGTGGTTGATTTCAGCATGTAGTGAAAGAAGAGTTGTCGTTGCTGGTTTGACCTTTAGGTGTAGCTTCTTGTGCAACAAACCTAGCATCCATGACATTTACATGATTTAAACTGTTATTACTGTTTGAAAACTCAACGTTTCCTTCCAGAACCATTTGTAGGGTAAGTTGTTGACTTAAAACACCAGTACATGTTGCTTCCTTGCTGAAACATGGTCCATTAACAACCGGAGCATTCCTGTCACTTCATTCACTTGCTTCACCTCTTTCAGCTGCTTGTACCTTTAACACACCATTGAGTTTTTCAGTGAGCTGTGGTATTAAGTTAATTAAAATTGTTAAATCCAGGGGAGAACTACCAAGACTTTCTCCATTAAAAGGAACTGCTGGAGCATTCCAAAAGTTCCTGGGACATCTCACCCTCTGCAGTAGAGCTACAGAAATAGAGCAACAGTAATCCCCAAAAAATCTAAACTGTGGAAAATAAAGTCTCAAACTGCACAAACCACAGATACTCTAAAGCAGAAAGTATGAAGATTTATTAAGATAACCACTTTCTTCAAATGTAAACAATGGACTTCATCAGATAACAAAATTCTCCCCTTACGACATTTATATCCTGTTAAACATTGTCATTTAGTGGATAACTCACTAATCACACTGAAAATGTTAAGTCAAATAAACATTATATGTAATAAAACACATAAAAACTTCACAAATCATTCCATAGACCACTTGTCAATAAAAACAATGCATAATTTGATTAAAGATAAAACTTTAAATCCTAGACCTAATATTCATTAATAAACTAACTACGTTAATTCTGTAATTGATCCCTGTGGAGTCTGTAGAATTCAAAACAAATTGCCAATATAATTCCTGTCTTTCAAAGTGGGATTCCCAGTCACCACCCTTCTCAAAAGTGGTATCTTTTACAATATACAAAATTTAAACTTTCTAAAATTCTGACATACTTTGGAATGTTTATGCAATGCATTGTTGTTGTCCTTTCTCTTGAATGCATAGTGGTGCTGGTAGATTCTATGCTTTAGGGTGTTCACTGTCTTCTTAATGTAAAATGTTGAACATGAATTACATTGGGGTAAATAATCTACCCCCTTTGTATTACAATTGTACTTCCCATTGGGGTAAATGGTTTTTGGGTAGTTTACCACAGTAATGCTGAAGCCTTTGTCAATAAACCTACACTGGCTACAGGCTCCACATTTAACCACTCCCTTCACAGCCATGTTGTACCCCAATTTCCTAAGGGTTGCAGTTTCAAATTTGTTCTTTAAATTAAACCCAGACTTATAAACTATGGTGGGGTACGCTAACATATCTATGCTCATTATATGCTAAATGCTAATGCATTTCAATGTTTTTTTTTTTAAATTGCACTGTACTCAAATATTACTTCAAATCACATTCCAATAATTTCTTAAATGACAAACTCACATATGACAAATTTATAGTAAGTACTGAAAGACAGTACATCATTCCAAATAATCTCATGAGAGTTTGTGTATACTCTGTAGAGTTTATCTATACTATCACTTTTACATTCTTTATGGATGTTTCAAGCCACAGACTTTAAAATGTGACATAGATTTTAGCTTTTGCACTTAGCTTTTTTCATGTGGAAGTTTTTCTGTCTCACTCAGTTCTGTAACTCAGTCTCATCATTCCATCTTCCCTTATATTATTTATTTTTATCCCAGTTTTAACAACTCCATTCATTTCATTGTTTATTGGTACAACAGTTCTCAGTATCACTTAGGGTGCTAACAAAATTACAAATAAAAGTCACTAGAACCCATCTATTCCCAATGGTGAAATAAAAGCATATAACTTAATTTTCCTCATCAGGATTTATTTGTCAAAGTTATTGGTTTACGTCAAGCATAGAAAAGTATACTTCTCAACTGTTATAATTCAGACATAATGCTATTAGTATTGTCCTCAGGTTTAGTACAGCTCTTTCTTCATTTGCTCATTTTCTGTATAAGCTCATATCTCTCTAGAAATACTTATTTTAGTTAAGCCTATACAAAGACTCCTTATTAGTAACTGCACGGGGATTAGTATTGGAAAAAACCTTACATCTTTAGAAATAGAAATGTTCCCGTTCCTGACCATCTACTGTAATTTTAACATGTCAGGGTATGATTTTTAGTCATCAGCAGTTGGGATGTAGGTAGAAAACTACTTTGCTCCTGGCACCACAGATACACTACATCTTCAGTTACATGTTAATTTATACACTGTTCTCCTTTGTACAGCTTTATTAAGGTCTGGCAAAGATTTATAAACACTTATATTATCTGCCTTCACAAATGTAAGCATACACTTAGGTCTACATAATCTGTTTCTAAATCACAGTAGTTTTCTCCATGTAGTTCAATACAACAAGGATACTGGAACCTTTCTCTGACCATTCATTACTAGAAACATTGAAAGATCTGTATTAATACAACAAATTCTTGGTAAATAGTTCAGTCCAGTTGGTATATTTTCTGACTCATTAAGCACATTATCATACAGAGCATTTTCTGATCTATATTGCAGTTATACATTCATACTGTGAATTACTTTTACTATGACATGCCCGTTTGACAGGTCATATGAGCCAATATTGAAAGTGCATTTATTCTGTCAGATATCTGAAATCAAATCTTATGTTTTTTTCTTAGATTAACATATAGATCAGATGCAATATTTTGCTTTCATACAATATGCAGAATGAAAGAGTAATTACTGCAATGGCAGCTTAAGAAGTTTTTTTTCCCAGATCTAGTGTTTTCGTTGTTTGAAAAAACACTATATTATAGTTTCTCTCAATGTCCACAATAAACATCACATTTGAATCTTTAATTGTTCTCCCTCCCTGCAGCTGACCATCAGCTGTCATGAGCTCCTCTCCTCATTCATTAGATCTACGGGACCGACTTTGCCTCCCACTGGGCTCAACCTGACCGTGCCTATGGCTGGTGAGGAGACTGAGAATGCTGTCACAGTGTCATAATATAGCCAGGGAGTATATCCAATACTCCAACACCCATTAAAAGCTCCACATTTGCTGCCTTAATAAAAGGACATACATTTTTCAATGCACACACAACCTTCCATCCAAGCGGAGTACCACTTGCAGTGCAGAGTCCATGAAAGTATTAATACTGGCTTCCCCACCCAGGATGGGCACGCCAACATTAGCTGCTCAATCCTCCTACACTCCTCCTCCAGTACCTGTGTTACCAGTTGAGCATGGGTCATCTGAAGCCCAGTAAAGGCTTTATTTTGCTGCCCAAGTTGGTTGTTTTTTATCTTTAATTTTAAGCTTCTTCACAGATTTCCTGATTAAGCTTTTAAGTACTTTTATTTAACACAGCTGTTTTCTCTCTGGATATCCCCATCACAAATCACACTCCCAAAAAAAATAAGTTCCAAGATTTTGTGCTAATAAATACATTCTCTTCAAATAAAAAGTCCCCTGGATTCACTATCCTTCCATGCAGGACTAGCTTAGTCCTACACTGAAGTGGCCATTTAGGAGCAGGATGGCAGCGTGCCATGCATATTAATGAAAGCACGCTGCCTGAGCTCCTAAACAGATATGGAGCATGTACAAGTGTAGGGGGCATGCCTGAGAGCAGATCTCTCTGAATATGCATGCCCCTGCAATGAAGAACAGCAGTGTATGAATAAGAATGAGCGGGACCACTCATAGGTGTTCACATACCCCCCAGCAACACCCCCCCCAAGATTACAAGAGCAATATCTAAAACTGTAAATATAAAGAAGTTCTTTTTTTTATAAAACAGATTAAATTTAACCATAGTTGCACGGGTTTGCCCATCGCTTAGCTACGGTTAATGCAGCTTAAATGGCACAAGAGCATAAAAAGCAAGATATATGCAACTGAAGCAGTACAGCAATCGTGTAGTGGGCAGAGCATGTGCATTATGAGCAGTTATTCTCGGTTTGAGTCCCGCTCTAGTACAATCCATTTTCCATGTCAAATCACTTTATGATTAATTTATTTTGTTGCATAACCTACTACATAACATATATTCGTGAACTGGAGTACTGCATTAAATGCAGATATGAGGTGTCATTGTCATAATGTTACAAAGTCCACAGATAATCAAAGTCCCCCATGCAGTATATGTACACAGGAATTAGGGATACAAATGGAAGGTAAAATGTGTAGTGAATGATAAATCCATACAGTTGTCAAATCCACCACCTTCGCAAGAACCATTAGACATTACTGTCTAAATTAGTAAAGTGGCAAGCAGGTGTAAGCACTAGTAAGCAAGAGTAAGCATATTTAAGCAGTAGTAAGTGGGCTTAAGCCCATTTCCACAGGTGTAAGCAATGTGCTCACAGGTTAAGCAATATTGAAGCTAACACTCTGTAAGCATATTTAACCATAGCTTAGCATTGCTTACCTTTGTGCAAACCTGCTCAAACCTGCTTACAATAGTTAAAAGTGCCTTAATCAATCTGTATGCATTGGCCGCTGTTCTGGCCAGAAACAAAATAAACAGCCTTTGCAGGTCTTGAACCTAGGACCCTGTACACTATAGTCACAGTAGTTAACCACTAAGCCATCACATCAGTTCATATGATTGAGGTATCACCAAACAGATCCTCACTATAGGAAATACAAACTAAACATGTGAAAGGAATCTATATACAGCTTTATATTGTATAACCTACTACAGGACATAATCATGTGAACTGGAGTACATCATTAAGTCCAGATCTGAGGTGTCATTGTAATAAAGTGTTGAAATCCCCTAATAAACACAAGAACCCCATACAGTGTACGTACACATGAATCATGGATACCAAACACATATATAACATGTAATGAATAATAAATCAATGCCACAATACAAATATAATGCAACTTAAATATTAAGCAATGTTAAGCATTGCACATCCCAGCTTAGTAGGTGTAGGCAATGTGTAGGCCAGCTAACTCAGTCTGCCCACTGATATACCCCTTTAAGCATTGCCCACCTTAGGTAAGCAGGTTTGCCCTTAGCTTAGCCTTTTCAAAACCATCCAATCATGCCAAAGTGCGGGAAACCAGCCCTATTTAAACACAACAGGCAGGAATACATCTCATAACTGGTTATAGCTTCCCCTTTGTAGACACTATATCTGGAATGGGAGAAGGTGTGTGCTTTCGGGCAGAGCGCTGGGGCATCCAGAAGTCCAGAGTCATGGCAGGACTCCTTGTGAAAGACCATGACCAGAAACTGCTGCAGAGACAGTACCAGGGTTCCCAATACAAAGTGGAAGTCTGGGAACATCTCACATGTGACCTCCCCACTGCCATTGGCAAACCCCGAACTGGTGAGCAGGTCAGGCATCACTATGCCAACCTGAAGCAGAGAGAGGGGGGATTTCTTGGATCAGTGGATACAAGAGACTAAGAGGACAGGGGAAGTCCCAGCCATGTTTAAGTATCAGTCCACTACCTGTTTAATAATTGCCAGCATATGTATATTATGGATAGGTATGGCTAGATATTCCTCTCATGTCTTTCACAGCGGCAGCTGAGTGGGCTATGAACCAGGAAGCCCATGGCTGTAGACTGCAGTGGTTGTGATGTGAGACAGGTTAGTAATACTCTTGTATGTACTGTCATAGGAAATAAATCTAAAAGTAGTAGTAAGTTAATTGTCTGTATAAAACCTGTATTGTTTAAGGCATGTATTGCATATATCAGAGACAGCCTTACAAGACTATCTGCAAATATATAGAGCTGAGTATATTTTTCTGTATTATTCTGTAATATAGAGCTAAATTGTCGCTTAGATATCTGTTGTCTTACTGTTCTGCAAATATACAGAGATCAGTATATATTTTTTTGGTTTTATAATTTGCACTCTGATTCCTCACATCTCTGTTGAAACTGGTCCCCTCCCCCTCCCTGTTCTTGGTTGTAGTTTAAATTTGGTGGCTTTTGCAGTGCCCGCCCCACTGTAGATTTGATCTAGGACACTCCCCCAGTCCCATCTCTTTACCACATTCTACCTAATAAACCCTTTCTGCACTTGCTTTTAGTCCTTTTTAATTTAATTACATTTTTTCAAACTGTGTGTGGACTAATATTGCTACATACTCAAGTGTGCCAGCTTACACTGCATGTGAATTGTTTCTACTACTGTTTTTGCTACTTTTCTGAAAAAATATATATATATCTGCTTTTACTGTATTTGTGTTTCTTCCTACTTTATTTTGCTTTTGCGTCATCTTAAAAGTACTCAATTGTATTTATTACTGCTTGGTGTATATCATTCTAAGCTTTTTAGTTTAAGCACTTGGGCTTCAGACCAGTTGTTTTACATTAAGAAGGTTTGTGGTCTGCACTGTGGTGGCAGAACAGGTAGCTTACATCCTTCTAAGTTGGGAACTGCTGATTGAGGGCTCAGTGTCTGTTATTCTAAAAGTGTATTAATTCTGGTTTAAGCACTTGGGCTTCAGGCCAGTTATTTTACATTAGAAGGGTTCGTGGTCTGCACTCTTGTGGGAGGAGAGACTGGACTCTGCCCTTCTGAGCTGGGAATTTCTGCTTAAAGGCTTATAGTGCCTGCATATTTTAACTGCTTCTTACTGAAATTGGTACACCTTGTTTGCTGTAGCATAGACTAGATCCAGGCCTGCTGAATCTAGCTTTGTTTTTATAACTTGAGCACTAATCCAGGCATTCTTTAAAGTATTCAATTGTATTTATTACTGCTTGGTAGTAACTTGATTAAAGTGTAGCTATCATTCTAAGTCTTTTGGATTAAGCACTTGGGCTTCAGACCAGTTGTTTTACATGAGGAAGGTTTGTGGCCTGCACTGTGGTGGCAGGACAGGTAGCTTACATCCTTCTAAGTTGGGAACTGCTGATTGAGGGCTCAGTGTCTGTTATTCTAAAAGTATACTAGTTCTGGTTTAAGCACTTGGGCTTAAGGCCAGTTATTTTACATTAAGAAGGTTCATGGTCTGCACTCTTGTGGGAGGAGAGGCTGGACTCTGCCCTTCTGAGCTGGGAATTTCTGGTTAAAGGCTTATAGTGCCTGCATATTTGAACTGTTTCTTACTGAAATTGGTACACCTTGTTTGCTGTAGCATAGACTAGATCTAGGCCTGCTGAATCTAGCTTTGTTTGTATGCTTGTTGTTTGTTTGCTTGTTATTTCCCAGAAACACTAATTCCACCTAAAACGTGGTTTTTCAGCGCTTCTGTGGATCCCTAGTGATATCTGCATTGCTTACTGTACTTATTTCCTTGTTTCACTTGAAAGAAAGTTACTGTTTGTCGTTTTTGCATTTAAGTTACCTGTAACACATTGCATTTAAGTTAACTGGCACTTGCCCACTAAAGCAATTATATAAGTCAGCACTAAAAAATTAAAAGCACTACACCCTCACAAACTCCCCTTGAGTACCTTGTTCCCCATTAGCCCTTTTTTTCAATTATAAAGGAATTCCCAATACTATTCTAGCATGTCCAAAGGTCAGTTGTCAATCTAATCTCCAGTCCAGCTGGTGAATCTGGGAATCTTGAGGCAATGTTACAACTGCCTCATGTACACAGACAACCCTCTCCTCCTCCCAACAAATTCCAACACATGTGAGAGATGCAACCATATAGCCATACTGGAGGCTAAGCTCTCTAAACTCAGTACTGGTGTAACCAGTCAGGAGGAGAAGGAAACCACACTCACTACAATTCCAGTCTCACATAGACCTACCACGACAGCAAACCAAACACATAAACACACAAAAACATACTCGGGGGCTCTAAATAAAAACCTCCTAAGCAGCAGAGACCTCCAAAGCAGACACCCAAGCATCCGCTACCGCAAAACAAAACACGTACAACACATAGCTCACAAAGCCAGTGTGCCAAACAGTCATAGCCCTTAAGGCTAAACAACACACCTGATATACTTGTAATAGGTGACTCTATCGTCAGGCACACTGACGTCCCGCTCACCAGGCTGAACAAGGAGAAGGTCACGGTGAGCTGCCTGTCAGGCGCTAGGATCCTCCACATAACACAAGCACTCAGATCACTCCAAGGCAAGTAAAAATATGACTCAGTCATTGTCCATGCTGGTGTGAATGACCTGAGACGTACCTCCCTGGACTACATGAAAAGAGACATAGAGGAGCTCTCTGAGCATGTAACCCAGGCCAGTATGACCCTGACCTTGAGTAGCATCTTACCCTCACCAAGAATGATGCCACAATATGAAGACAAGATGATCAATTTCAACAATTGGCTTAAGTATTGGTGTCATTCAAAGGGGATCCAATGCCTGTCAGCCTGGGATGACATGCTCGACAAGCAACGATGCTTCGCTAGGGACAGCTTGCACCTGTCACCCCTGGGCTTTCGGATATTGGCAAAGGCTCTTGCTACCCCCATAGTGCCTTTTTAGGCAAGGCTCAAAAGACAAACCCACCTCCATAGGTATCACAAGGGATAAGAAACTAAGAGTAATGCTACTCAACGCCAGAAGTCTAAACCTCAAGATGCACGCACTCGAAACTCTACTTAGCATGGAGAACATCGATATCTGTGCAGTAACAGAAACCTGGTTCCAGGCTCCCGAGAGCACCCCAGCACTACCAGGTTATACCTCATACCATGCTTTTCGGCCCCAAAACTTGGACCGAACCACAAAAGGAGGGGGGAGTATCAATATTCGTCAAAGATACCCACACCTTCAGGTTGGTGGCACAGCACGAAGCATCAGAGACTATCCGTGTACAACTAACAGTGGGTAAAACTGCCTTCCAGTTTATAGCCTGCTACAGGCCACCCTCCCAAACCCAGGAACCCCACTCGACCTTCCTGAGAACACTGGAAAATATGAAGGTCTCTCCAAACACCATTATATTGGGTGACTTCAACTACCCAAACATAGACTGGGAGCATTACTCTAGCTCCAACACCCTAGCCCAAAGGTTCCTAAAATTTATAAACTCAAATGCTATGGAACAACTTGTTACCACTCCCACAAGAGGGGAAAACATACTGGACCTGATCATTACCAACATGGGGACTCTATGCTCCAGACCAGAAGTGTATCCCTCATTGGTAAGATCAGACCATAAACTAATCTCACTGGATATTCACATCCCAACTCCACCCCCTGCCCTGAAAACCACAGTGAAAAACTTCTCTAATGCAAATTTCACACTTCTCAAAACCGAGGTGGAATCCTTCAAAGCCCCCCGGGCCTGTGGAAAATATGGCCCAGACCGCAGAATCCTTTATAAACGCATTCTATGAACACCTTCAGGAATGCATGAATCATGCAATCCCAAATAAAACCAAGTCCCAATCCTCCAAAGGCAGACGTCCTGTCTGGTGGACCCCAGTCATAAACAAACTATACAATAGAAGGAGGAAGCTACTACATGATAGAGCAAAATCCCAAAAAGGGAAGGCATCTCTAATCAGTATTAGCAAAAAACTACGGGCACTCAAAAAATTGTCTAAGGCCAGCTTTGAGAGAAAAATTGCACAGGACACTAAGGATAATAACAAGGCTTTCTTTAGTTATGTTAGGAACCTGAGTGGGAATTCCCAGATATGCTCAGAATTAGTCCAAAATGACAAAAAAAACATCAAACCCACAGACATTGCCAACATCCTAGCTGACAGGTTCAGCACAAACTCCCCCCCCCACCAAAAGGGCAAATATCTATCCCAGCAGAGTGCTGCCCCCCTGACATCTCAGATGCTCAGGTAAGAGCTGCCCTCTCCAAAGCAAAAAACACAGCATCAATGGGACCAGATGGTGTCCCGGGCTGCGTCCTACATGAACTCCAAGAAGAGCTAAACCCAAACATAAAACTACTGTTCAGTCTCAACCTTACTACAGGATATGTACCCAAAGAGTGGCATACAGCAACAGTGGTCCCTCTCCACAAAGGTGGTGCCTCAACAGATCCTGGAAACTATCGCCCCATAAGCCTGACTAGCTTGGTCTGCAAAGCTATGGAAAGGATCATCATGGACCTCATAAATAAAGATATTGGGGACCTACAGACACTGGATCCTACCCATTTCTGCTTTGTTAAGGGCAGATCCTGCCTCTTAAACCTAGTCACTAAGGCCATTGACAAGGGGAAGGTGGTCCACACAGCCTACCTGGACCTCGCAAAAGCCTCCGATACAATACCCCACTCGGGCATTATAGATAAGCTCACCAGCTTAAATATAAACCCCTATGTCACTAGATGGGTTGCAAACTGGCTCAAGGACAGAATCCACATGGTTAGAATTGCTGGAGCCATGTCAGACTCCAAACCAGTTACAAGTGGCATCCCACAAGGCTCAGTCCTGGGACCTCTCTTGTTCGGTATATATTTCTTGGAGGTACAGGCCAACATGGAAGGACGGTGGCTGACCAAGTTTGCAGATGACTGCAAACTGGGCGCCATAATCAACACTCCAGCTGACACAAGCATCCTCCAAAAGGACCTCACAGAAACAGACAACTGGTACCAGAGCCATGGCCTCAAGCTAAATGCCAAAAAGTGTATAGTCATCCCCTTTGGCAAAAACAAAGTGCCCACAAATTACCACATAGGTGGTAATCCATTAAGTACAGAAGAAGTAATTAGGGACCTGGGGACCCAAGTTGATAGTAATCTTTCATTTGACAACCACATGGCCAAAGTGGTTAGAAAAACATTTTATATAGCCCAACTAATCATGAAGGGATTCACATCTAGCTCAGGGGAGATCATCGTGCCTCTTTACTCATCCCTCATCAGGCCCATAATTGAGTACAATGCCCCTTTTGGGATGTACCTTACCAGACACCTGCAGAAACTGGAAAGACCCCAAAAGTACCTCACCAAGAGGATCAAAGGGCTCAAACAGATGCCATATGCTGCCTGGTTAAAGAAACTCCAGCTCTACTCAGTGGCATACCACCTGCTCAAAGGCGATCTGTGCCTGACGTATAAAGCTATGTCCAACCCGGAATTAATGGACATGCTGCACCTCAGAAAATCCAAATCCCATCAAGCTATGTGCTCGAGAGACTTGAACCTCAGCACTGAAATAAATAGGACATGCTGGAGGGACAGATTCATAACCCAGAGGCTCCCTTCACTCTGGAATAAAATCCCAGTCCAGGTTAGGCAGAGTCCCTCATTGACTCTCTTCAAGAGGAATCTTGATGAATGGATGGGAGATCGTAGGTTTACCCCAGGTATCACTTCTGTGTCACTGTTAGACAGAGGCACAGTATACTAACCTCGAAAAAGGGCATAGTAAAATTATTTTAAAATGGGTGGCGAAAGCCAAGCACACTCTGGCTAGGCTTATAAATGCCCTAGGGCAGATAGCCTAGTATGAACCTATGAATCTATGAACCTATGAACCAGAGAATAGGGCTGGAAGAGTCTCATATAGGTTGTATGTAAATAAAAGCATAATACCCTGATAATTAAGGTCTAACTGCTGGACTGCATGTGTTCACTCTGGTATAATATGGTAATGTAGAGTTGCAATCACCTAATAGTACTGTTGTAGTAAGCACTGATACCCACACCGTGCTACATAAATAAATTGTGTAGGAATGTCTGTATATGACTGCTGTAATCTCAAGAGGTCAAATAGTACAACTGAGAGAGACTTAGACAGAAAACACTGAAAACTCAGCCAGCAAAATTCAAATAGCACACTCAACTGCAACATGAACTGTTGTCATTTTTCCACACCCAACCATGGTTCGAATCCTGGAAGTGGTACTAGGCTGTATGCAGAATCATACCCCACAAGTGTATAGATATGCCCAGAATGTCCAGTAAATCAGCCCATAGCTACTGCCTGTCACCCTGTCCCCCTGGCAAATCAGTGGGATGATCTCAGACATTTAGGCAGCAAACAAGACATACAACTGATTGTCAGACGTCTATGACAACAAACCTATCACTCTAGCAACCTCCCAAAATGTTATGAGAGTAAGTAGCCAAGTATGTCCCATCTCCACCCCCATGTTGTCAAGCTGTGACCAGAGTGTGTACAGTAATGGTGTGAGATGGATGTGCGTAATACTAATGTAAAACCTGGTAATTTGTGCGGCAACATGCAAGTAGTGCTAACAAACATTGCTTCCACAGGTCTGTCAGATACGAACACTGTGCCTATAAATAAAAGATTGATATCCTGTACTGGTACTGTTGACTCTGGTATGGTATGGTATGGCATTGTTAGTGTTGCAGTTGCTCAAAATAATAAGGTATTACTCATCACTGTCACCCACACTGTACTATATAATACAACTGTCTAGGAAAGTCTGTATAAGATTGTTGTAATTACAAGGTCAGAATGTAAAACCACAGGAGAATTATAGACAGCAATCAGAAAAGAGATACACAGCAATACCTATATAGCACAATCAACTGTGATGGACAGTGTCTTATTTTTAGCAGACATAGCCATGGTTCGAATCCTGGGAGTGGTAGTAAGCTGTATGCAGAATCATACTCCACAAGTGTACAGAAATGTCCAGAATGTCCAGTTATTTGGCCCATATCTGCTGGCTGTTACCCTGTTCCCCTGCCATATCAGTGTGCCAATTTCTGACATGTAGGCAGCATGGCATGTCATATAACTGACTGTCAGACCTGTACATATTTGGAAAATGTCAAATAAAACAAACCTGTCATTGTACAAGTCACTAAAGTTTTAAGAGGGCAATAGTCCAAATGTGTCCTTGTTCACCTGCATGTGGTGAAGACATGCCCAGAGTGTGTGAAAAAAGAGATGGACAGGTATGTGCATAACGTCAGCCTGGAATCTGGGAGTATGTGGAGAAACAGGTAGTGTTAACAAACATACCTCCACAGTTATACCAGGTAAGAGGTGTATACTGCAGGTAAAACTCAGTTCATGTATATAGTTGTCATCAGCGAAACCAGTGTCCAAACTAAGACAATTGGGTAGTGTACTAATACCTGTAAGGTACAGACCACAGCACTGACTAGGAAAGTAATGTGAACTACAGGAATATACTAGTTGTTAATTGACATCTTTCTCCCTCCCCACCATATCTGCAACAATAAACTAAATACACAACTCAATCGGTATGTGCTGAATTAACTCTACAGTTGGGAAATATGTCCTATTGTGTGATTTGTTTGTTTGTGTCTTTCAGCTTTTCCCGGTTAGGGGTCACCACAGCGGAACTCCGGTCTGCTAATGATTGGTAGTGGATTTTTACGTACCAGGTTACCAGCCCTGATGCACAACCTTCAATGAAGGCACGCCCCATTCACGTATGCCTCCACACAGAAGACACTCTAGCTGAGAATCGAACGGGACAACGTCTTGCTATGAGGCGACAACGCTACCGCAGCACCACTACCACATCTATTGTTATTTAAATTTGTTTCTATGCATTTGCCATGTTGAAATACTCCCACATTGGTGGCATGCTGCCATCAATGTACCTGCATGATGTTGTAATGACCACTGTGGTTCCATATATGCATGTGTTCTGTTTGCTATGCAACTGTTCCATATCTTTTGTTTGGGTTAATAGGAATATCTATGCATGCTTTTATACCTAATCCTGGAATGTGTTGACTATTACTAACCCACATATGTTGATAAAATTGAAACACCAGAGCACATTTGGTAAGGCCAGTCCAGGTGGACCCACCTGTCCCACCTCAGCTGGCCATGGCACTGGGCACCAGCATGTCTGGGGCCCAACCCAGGACCTCCTCATCCATTGGTCCTGCACCACCTTTGGGTGGAACTACTTCAGGGGATGGGGCTCACCCTCCCTGGGAGCGGGCATGGACAGGAACCTGTCACACATCACCAGGTTCAGGGTGTGGTACATAGCAAGCTCTGCAGGGAGGTCTGAGATCTGCTACACTAGCTTGAAGGCTGTGTGTCACAACTAGAGGGTTGTCTTGGCACTACTAATCAGTCCCCAGCACAGCCACCTTCAGGGCTGTGAAGGTGCAGTGGTGACTGCCCATGGGTGGGGACCTCAGTCCCACTGTTTCAACTAGGGGGCTCATGGGCTTCTGATTTTCCAACACCAATCCTCATCAAGGTGTTTACTCCCCACATGTGTCATAGATCACCCCTGTATGCATCTTGTTTGTCTTGTCTGTTAACCTAATCAACCTACCTCCCCAAATATACCTACTATTACTCCCCAACATCCCACTCTCACCTTAAAAAAAGGGCAATCTGTTCCCAAAAAAAAATCTCGCCCCAAACGTAGCTGTCCATTTCGCACATGTGTCCACTGGACACATGTAATCTGGTCTAATTGGCTTAACAACATATTATTGTTGTCCTCACCCCTCTATCAGGGGTATGAGTGTCCAAATCTATCTCCAAATTCAATGTATATGCAAAGTTGTTGCTGTAATAGAAATGGGCAGCTATTGACCTTCTCTACACCCTTCCTGCACATCCCTAGCTATTTTTCCTACTGTTTTTCCCTGTTTGTGCCCCATTTTCACCACTTTCCTATCAACCTTTTTCATTTATTTTAAAGAAATTAGCGCAGGGGTAAGCAAGAGTAAGCACTTTTAAGCAGCAGTAATCGGGTTTAAGCTTGTTTGTGTGGGGTAAGCAATGCCTACACAGGTTAAGCAATTGAGAAGCTAAATCAGTATAAGAAACTGTAACCGGAAGTTAGCATTGCTTACCTCAGCGCAAACCCGCTTACAACTGATTAAAAGTGCCTTAATCACTCTGTATCCAACAGCCCTAGTTCTGCCCAGCAACAAAATAGACAGGCTCAACAAGGCTCAAACCCAGGACCCTGCACACAATAGCCAAAGTGATTTCCCACTAAGCCATTTCAGATATACATAACCCTGATGTTTTCACAAACATAACATCCAGCACAGTCATTCAACAGTACAGGAAATGTATTTAAACATGATGTATGTGTGTGTGTGTGTGTGTGTGTGTGTGTGTGTGTGTGTGTGTGCCTGTCTTATTTATTTATTTATATATATCTGGGTCCACTTTTAAATGTCGAAATGCCGAAATCTGAACTTTGAAAAGAATGGACCCAAAACATCGAGATTTCAGAATCTCAACATTTAAAAGTGAAAAAAAAAAAAAAAACTAAAGCAAACTGTTTGCAGGGGGCAAGCCCCTCTGTACCCCCCACACCCCCACTACTTAAATATATCAACTCTGAGATCGCACTACAGCGAAGAGAATGGTAAGTGTAAAAAGAGCATTACCGGTCTCTTCACTGTAGCGCAATCTCAGAGTTGGTATATTTAAGTAGGGGAATGTGGGGGGTGCAGTGGGGCTTGCCCCCTGTTAACGCTTTATTTCCAGTCTCTGTCTCCATCCCACTTTTAAATGTTGATATTCTGAAATCTCGATGTTTTGGGTCCATTCTTTTAAAAGTCGAGATTTTGGAATTTAAAAGTGGATCCATATATAAGAGGAGGGAGAAGGCATGCCTGAAGGCAGGAAGAGAGGAGGAAGGTTAGGAGTGTAGTAGTGAGGGTAGGAACTTTAAATGTTGGCAGTGTGACTGGTATAGGGAGAGCCCTAGCTGATATGATGGAGAGAAGGAAGGTTGATATATTGTGCGTGTAAGAGACCAGATGGAAGGGAAGTAAGGCCAGGTGTAAAGGAGATGGGTTCAAATTGTTCTATCGTGGTGTGGATGGCAGGAGAAATGGGGTAGGGGTAATCCTAAAGGAACAGTATGGCAAGAGTGTTTTGGAGGTGAAGAGAGTGTCTGATAGAGTGATGTTTATGAAGCTTGAAATTGATGGTGTAATGATGAATGTTGTTAGTACATATGCTCCACAAGTTGGGTGTGTGATGGATGAGAAAGAAAAATTTTGGAGTGAGTTGGATGAAGTGGTGGTGAGTATACCCAAGGGTGAGAGACTAGTGATTTGGAGTGGACTTCAATGGGCATGTTGGTGAAGTGAACAGAAGGGATGAGAAAGTGATGGGTAGGTATGGTGTTAAGGAGAGGAATGCAGAAGGTCAGATGATTGTGGATTTTGCGAAAAGGATGGACATGGCTATGGTGAATACGTATTTTAAGAAGAGGGAGGAACATAGGTTGACATACAAGAGTGGAGGAAGATGCACACAAGTAGATTATATCCTATGCAAGAGGGCCAGTCTGAAGGGGATTGGAGACTGTAAAGTGGTGACAGGGAAAGTGTAGTTAAGCAGCATAGAATGGTGGTCTGTAGGATGACGTTGGTGATCAAGAAGAGGAGGAGGAGTATGAAAACAGTGCCAAGGATTAAATGGTGGAAGTTAAAAAAGGGTGATTGTGAGGTGGAGTTCAGGGAAGAGTTAAGACAGGCACTGGGAGGCAGTGAAGAGTTACTGAATAGCTGGGTAACTACAGCAGAGCTAGTAAGGGAGACTGCTAGAAAGGTGCTTGGTGTTGCATCTGGACAGAGGAAGGAGGACAAGGAGACATGGTGGTGAAATGAGGAAGTACAGGAGAGTATACAGAGGAAGAGGCAGGAGAAGAAGAAGTGGGATTGTCAAAGAGATGAAGAAAGTAGACATGAGTATAAGGAGATGATGTGCATGGCAAAGATAGAGGTGGTGAAGGCTGAGGATAAGGCATATGGAGAGTTGTATGAGAGATTGGACACTAAAGAGGGAGAAAAGGACCTGTACCAATTGACTAAACAGAGGAACAGAGCTGGGCAATATGTGCAGCAGGTAAGAGTGATAAAGGACAGTGAGGGAAATGTACTCACAAGTGAGGAGAGTGTGTTGAGTAGATGGAAAGAGCACTTTGAAGGGCTGATGAATGAAGAGAATGAGAGGGAGAAAGGTTGGATGATGTGGGGATAGCAAATCAGGAAATGAAACTGATTAGCAAGGAGGAAGTAAGGACAGCTATGAAGAGGATGAAGAATG